>NC_039360.1:110715451-110732147 GCF_003573695.1 Papaver somniferum | reverse complement strand
ATGATGTCTAAGCATCAAATACCCTCTTCGAAACGCTACGCAACTATAAATGAGCCTTAGGCATCCTTTATACTCTTCCGGCTAAGCTATGAAGCTTATTTGGTACATAGTCCGCATATGCACCTTCAACCAACTACCCCTCCATATATATGTCTTACTGGAATTTCTACAAGTATGGAAAGGGGACCAAATTAACATGCCTGCTTCACTGTTCATCCGTAATGATTGCGTTACTTCGCAATGATTGTGTTCATCCGCAATGATTGCGTTACTTCGCAATGATTGTGTTCATCCATAATGATTGTGTATTGCGCAACACTTGATCGGCCAGCCCTCTCTGTCCTGATGCACAATGATTGTACGACATTAGCTCTAGGCCAATAACCTCTATAATACGCAATGATTACGCTGCAATCTCGAGGCCACCTTCCCAAATGGCCTAATGCATTATGATGATGCAACATTGGACTTTTGCCAATATGCCTACGCAATGTGCCTTCCTTGGCACCAAATATGGCCCCGGGCCAAATGCATCTCACTATGCAAAGGAAGTTTTGGGTGAAGCTTCATCACAAGCAAATGGCGCATCTTTTAGCATGCGCCATGCTAAAAACACGGGATGTTACATTATCACACCCTTCAAAGAATTTCGTCATCGAAATTCAAAATCAAAGCTATTGTGGACAAGCTCTTCGGTTTGGATTTCCTGAGCAAAAGTCTCATACCAGATGCTCAAAAATCACGGGTTTCTTCAAGTTATCCTGAACAACAATTTAGACCTTCTGAGCAACCGTCCCATACCGCGTGCCCAGGAATCCAAAAGTTCCCACGACAATACCAAGAATCGCAATTGGCCAGTGCCAAGAGGATATCTCGACCAGGTATCCTAGATGGCATCCCATACTACCACCCAGGAATCCCTAAGGTTCACAAATTGAAAGGTGTCATCGAAATGATAAGATCTTAGCACAGTACTGTGTGGAACAGTTTTCAGTTTCCCAACGTCCTTGACGGTCATCCAGGTTGCCACTTGTAAGTGGGATGCTAGCCGGGCCTGACAACGCACACCCTTGGCCAGTGCCAACGTGTGGGGATGATCAGTCCCATTGTCTACCCACCGTCCCAGACGGTCTTCCGGATATCCACTCGTAAGTGGGGTACCACTTAGGCCAGGAAAGTCATAGTACTTAAACAAGCTCAACTCGATTCACAAAGTAACTGGCATAACAGTTACAAACTCCTTTCCGCGCAAAAGTTGGCATACTCTCCAACTTTATTTCCTTTAGAAGGAAACAATGCTCGTTTGACGAGTCTACTCCGCACAAGTCCCTAGAGTTTTGTCGGAACTTGCTCTGATACCAACTGTGACGGACCGAAAAATTACTCCTGGCACGCCTGGGCACGAATCCATAACTCCCCCGATGCGCCATACTAATGCTACTTACCAGGCCTTATAGCTAGGAAAATGCACATCCATTTTCCCTCGCAAGCATGCTCGTGGAGCATGTTCCAACTAACTTAGCTTCCACACCGTTCCAGCTTACCCTTGTTCCGCGAAGGGTTTATTAAGAAAACGAAAACTTTCCTAAAACGACAAAAACGACCTTTTGAGGCTCTAAATGATGAAATTTGGCTAAATTCGGGTGGCCATGTGGATCTATAGATCGACATGTCTTGATCTTTGGGCCGTTTCCCATCAAAATGAACTCCTCTTGAGCTAAATTATGACACTAGGGTTTTTAGCCTATGTCGAACGCCTTGATAGGAAGTATGAGCATCCAATGAATGGAATGCAGCTTGCCTCATCAAGTTTGGCCACAATCATCTCTTGCATCGATCTACCGATCCAGATGATATGAGATGACAGAATGTCGCAATCATCTCACAATTCGATGATATGAGCGACAAAGTGCTGGACCGACAATGCTGCAACTCATTGCGGCTTCCGACGTACCCTTCCCTACTCTAAAGGGATCAAGCATAGACCTCAGTTCATCCTCGAAGGGACGGAAACCTAAACCAACTCGATTGTTAGGCCGTGGCCTAACAATAATGGTAATGGCCTGGTCCGTATAGGCCATTCCGTCAAGATGCACAATGATTATGCATCATCGGGTCCGCGATATGGCATAGTGATATCTAAGCATCAAATACCCTCTTCGAAACGCTAAGCAACTATAAATAAGCCTTAGGCATCCTTTATACTCTTCCGGCTAAGCTATGAAGCTTATTTGGTACATAATACGCATATACACCTTCAACCAACTACCCCTCCCTATATATGTCTTAATGGAATTTCTACAAGTATGGAAAGGGGACCAAATTGACATGCCTGCTTCACTGTTCATCCGCAATGATTGTATTACTTCGCAATGATTGTGTTCATTCGCAATGACTGTGTTACTTCGCAATGATTGTGTTCATCCACAATGATTGTGTATTGCGCAACACTCGTTCGGCCAGCCCTCTCTGGCCTGATGCACAATGATTGTGCGACATTAGTTCTAGGCCAATAACCTCTATAATATGCAATGATTACGCTGCAATCTCTAGGCCACCTACCCAACTGGCCTAATGCATTATGATGATGCAACATTGGACTTTTGCCAATATGCCTACGCAATGTTCCTTCCTTGGCACCAAATATGGCCCCGGGCCAAATGCATCTCACTATGCAAAGGTAGCTTTGGGTGAAGCTTCATCACAAGCAAATGACGCATCTTTTAGCATGCACCATGATAAAAACATGGGATGTTACATTATCACACCCTTCAAAGAATTTCGTCCTCGAAATTCAAAATCAAAACCATTGTGGACAATCTCTTCGGTTTGGATTTCCTAAGCAAAAGTCTCATACCAGATGCTCAAAAATCACGGGTTTCTTCAAGTTATTGTGAACAACAATTTACACCTTGTGAGAAACCGTCCCATACCGCGTGCCCAGGAATCCAAATGTTCCCACGACAATACCAAGAATCGAAATTGGCCAGTGCCAAGAGGATATCTCGACCAGGTATCCTAGATGGCATCCCATACTACCACCCAGGAATCCCTAAGGTTCACAAATTGAGAGGTGTCATCGAAATGATAAGATCTTAGCACAGTACTGTGTGGAACAGTTTTCAGTTTCCCACCGTCCTTGACGGTCATCCAGGTTGCCACTCGTAAGTGGGATGCCAGTCGGGCCTGACAACGCACACCCTTGGCCAGTGCCAACGTGTGGGGATGATCAGTCCCATTGTCTACCCACCGTCCCTTACGGTCTTCCGGATATCCACTCGTAAGTGGGGTGCCACTTAGGCCAGGAAAATCACAGTACTTAAACAAGCTCAACTCAATTCACAAAGTAACTGGCATAGCAGTTACAAACGCCTTTCCGCGCAAAAGTTTGCCTACTCTCCAACTTTATTTCCTTTAGAAGGAAACAATGCTCGTTTGACGAGTCCACTCCGCACAAGTCCCTAGAGTTTTGTCGGAACTTTCTCTGATACCAACTGTGACGGGCCGAAAAATTACGGCTGGCACGCCTGGGCACGAAGTCCATAACTCTCCCGATGCGCCATACTAATGCTACTTACCAGGCCTTATAGCTAGGAAAATGCACATCCATTTTTCCTCGCAAGCATGCTCGTGGAGCATGTTCCAGCTAACTTAGCTTCCACACAGTTCCAACTTACCCTTGTTCCGCGAAGGGTTTATTAAGAAAACGAAAACTTTTCTAAAACGGCAAAAACGACCTTTTGAGGCTCTAAATGATGAAATTTGGCTAAATTCGGGTGGCCATGTGGATCTATAGATCGACATGTCTTGATCTTTGGGCCGTTTCCCATCAAAATGAACTCCTCTTGAGCTAAATTACGACACTCGGGTTTTTAGCCTATGTCGAACGCCTTGATAAGAAATATGAGCATCCGATGAATGGAATGCAGCTTGCCTCATCAAGTTTGGCCACAATCATCTCTTGCGTCGAGCTACCGAGCCAGGTTATATGAGAGGCCAGAATGTCGCAATCATCTCACAATTTGATGATTTGAGCGACAAAGTGCTGGACCGGCAATGCTGCAACTCATTGCGGCTGCCTACGTACCCTTCCCTACTCTAAAGGGATCAAGCACAGACCGTAGTTTATCCTCGAAGGGACGGAAACCTAAACCAACTCGACTGCAAGGCCGTGGCCTAACAATAATGGTAATGGCCTGATCCTTATAGGCCATTCCGTCAAGATGCACAATGATTATGCATCATCGGGTCCGCGATATGGCATAATGATGTCTAAGCATCAAATACCCTCTTCGAAACGCTACACAACTATAAATGAGCCTTAGGCATCCTTTATACTCTTCCGGCTAAGCTATGAAGCTTATTTGGTACATAGTCCGCATATGCACCTTCAACCAACTACCCCTCCATATATATGTCTTACTGGAATTTCTACAAGTATGGAAAGGGGACCAAATTAACATGCCTGCTTCACTGTTCATCCGTAATGATTGCGTTACTTCGCAATGATTGTGTTCATCCGCAATGATTGCGTTACTTCGCAATGATTGTGTTCATCCATAATGATTGTGTATTGCGCAACACTTGATCGGCCAGCCCTCTCTGTCCTGATGCACAATGATTGTACGACATTAGCTCTAGGCCAATAACCTCTATAATACGCAATGATTACGCTGCAATCTCGAGGCCACCTTCCCAAATGGCCTAATGCATTATGATGATGCAACATTGGACTTTTGCCAATATGCCTACGCAATGTGCCTTCCTTGGCACCAAATATGGCCCCGGGCCAAATGCATCTCACTATGCAAAGGAAGTTTTGGGTGAAGCTTCATCACAAGCAAATGGCGCATCTTTTAGCATGCGCCATGCTAAAAACACGGGATGTTACATTATCACACCCTTCAAAGAATTTCGTCATCGAAATTCAAAATCAAAGCTATTGTGGACAAGTTCTTCGGTTTGGATTTCCTGAGCAAAAGTCTCATACCAGATGCTCAAAAATCACGGGTTTCTTCAAGTTATCGTGAACAACAATTTAGACCTTCTGAGCAACCGTCCCATACCGCGTGCCCAGGAATCCAAAAGTTCCCACGACAATACCAAGAATCGAAATTGGCCAGTGCCAAGAGGATATCTCGACCAGGTATCCTAGATGGCATCCCATACTACCACCCAGGAATCCCTAAGGTTCACAAATTGAGAGGTGTCATCGAAATGATAAGATCTTAGCACAGTACTGTGTGGAACAGTTTTCAGTTTCCCAACGTCCTTGACGGTCATCCAGGTTTCCACTTGTAAGTGGGATGCTAGCCGGGCCTGACAACGCACACCCTTGGCCAGTGCCAACGTGTGGGGATGATCAGTCCCATTGTCTACCCACCGTCCCTGACGGTCTTCCGGATATCCACTCGTAAGTGGGGTGCCACTTAGGCCAGGAAAGTCACAGTACTTAAACAAGCTCAACTCGATTCACAAAGTAACTGGCATAACAGTTACAAACTCCTTTCCGCGCAAAAGTTGGCATACTCTCCAACTTTATTTCCTTTAGAAGGAAACAATGCTCGTTTGACGAGTCTACTCCGCACAAGTCCCTAGAGTTTTGTCGGAACTTGCTCTGATACCAACTGTGACGGACCGAAAAATTACTCCTGGCACGCCTGGGCACGAATCCATAACTCCCCCGATGCGCCATACTAATGCTACTTACCAGGCCTTATAGCTAGGAAAATGCACATCCATTTTCCCTCGCAAGCATGCTCGTGGAGCATGTTCCAACTAACTTAGCTTCCACACCGTTCCAGCTTACCCTTGTTCCGCGAAGGGTTTATTAAGAAAACGAAAACTTTCCTAAAACGACAAAAACGACCTTTTGAGGCTCTAAATGATGAAATTTGGCTAAATTCGGGTGGCCATGTGGATCTATAGATCGACATGTCTTGATCTTTGGGCCGTTTCCCATCAAAATGAACTCCTCTTGAGCTAAATTATGACACTAGGGTTTTTAGCCTATGTCGAACGCCTTGATAGGAAGTATGAGCATCCAATGAATGGAATGCAGCTTGCCTCATCAAGTTTGGCCACAATCATCTCTTGCATCGATCTACCGATCCAGATGATATGAGATGACAGAATGTCGCAATCATCTCACAATTCGATGATATGAGCGACAAAGTGCTGGACCGACAATGCTGCAACTCATTGCGGCTTCCGACGTACCCTTCCCTACTCTAAAGGGATCAAGCATAGACCTCAGTTCATCCTCGAAGGGACGGAAACCTAAACCAACTCGATTGTTAGGCCGTGGCCTAACAATAATGGTAATGGCCTGGTCCGTATAGGCCATTCCGTCAAGATGCACAATGATTATGCATCATCGGGTCCGCGATATGGCATAGTGATATCTAAGCATCAAATACCCTCTTCGAAACGCTAAGCAACTATAAATAAGCCTTAGGCATCCTTTATACTCTTCCGGCTAAGCTATGAAGCTTATTTGGTACATAATACGCATATACACCTTCAACCAACTACCCCTCCCTATATATGTCTTAATGGAATTTCTACAAGTATGGAAAGGGGACCAAATTGACATGCCTGCTTCACTGTTCATCCGCAATGATTGTATTACTTCGCAATGATTGTGTTCATTCGCAATGACTGTGTTACTTCGCAATGATTGTGTTCATCCACAATGATTGTGTATTGCGCAACACTCGTTCGGCCAGCCCTCTCTGGCCTGATGCACAATGATTGTGCGACATTAGTTCTAGGCCAATAACCTCTATAATATGCAATGATTACGCTGCAATCTCTAGGCCACCTACCCAACTGGCCTAATGCATTATGATGATGCAACATTGGACTTTTGCCAATATGCCTACGCAATGTTCCTTCCTTGGCACCAAATATGGCCCCGGGCCAAATGCATCTCACTATGCAAAGGTAGCTTTGGGTGAAGCTTCATCACAAGCAAATGACGCATCTTTTAGCATGCACCATGATAAAAACATGGGATGTTACATTATCACACCCTTCAAAGAATTTCGTCCTCGAAATTCAAAATCAAAACCATTGTGGACAATCTCTTCGGTTTGGATTTCCTAAGCAAAAGTCTCATACCAGATGCTCAAAAATCACGGGTTTCTTCAAGTTATTGTGAACAACAATTTAGACCTTGTGAGAAACCGTCCCATACCGCGTGCCCAGGAATCCAAAAGTTCCCACGACAATACCAAGAATCGAAATTGGCCAGTGCCAAGAGGATATCTCGACCAGGTATCCTAGATGGCATCCCATACTACCACCCAGGAATCCCTAAGGTTCACAAATTGAGAGGTGTCATCGAAATGATAAGATCTTAGCACAGTACTGTGTGGAACAGTTTTCAGTTTCCCACCGTCCTTGACGGTCATCCAGGTTGCCACTCGTAAGTGGGATGCCAGCCGGGCCTGACAACGCACACCCTTGGCCAGTGCCAACGTGTGGGGATGATCAGTCCCATTGTCTACCCACCGTCCCTGACGGTCTTCCGGATATCCACTCGTAAGTGGGGTGCCACTTAGGCCAGGAAAATCACAGTACTTAAACAAGCTCAACTCAATTCACAAAGTAACTGGCATAGCAGTTACAAACTCCTTTCCGCGCAAAAGTTTGCCTACTCTCCAACTTTATTTCCTTTAGAAGGAAACAATGCTCGTTTGACGAGTCCATTCCGCACAAGTCCCTAGAGTTTTGTCGGAACTTTCTCTGATACCAACTGTGACGGGCCGAAAAATTACGCCTGGCACGCCTGGGCACGAAGTCCATAACTCTCCCGATGCGCCATACTAATGCTACTTACCAAGCCTTATATCTAGGAAAATGCACATCCATTTTTCCTCGCAAGCATGCTCGTGGAGCATGTTCCAGCTAACTTAGCTTCCACACAGTTCCAACTTACCCTTGTTCCGCGAAGGGTTTATTAAGAAAACGAAAACTTTTCTAAAACGGCAAAAACGACCTTTTGAGGCTCTAAATGATGAAATTTGGCTAAATTCGGGTGGCCATGTGGATCTATAGATCGACATGTCTTGATCTTTGGGCCGTTTCCCATCAAAATGAACTCCTCTTGAGCTAAATTACGACACTCGGGTTTTTAGCCTATGTCGAACGCCTTGATAAGAAATATGAGCATCCGATGAATGGAATGCAGCTTGCCTCATCAAGTTTGGCCACAATCATCTCTTGCGTCGAGCTACCGAGCCAGGTTATATGAGAGGCCAGAATGTCGCAATCATCTCACAATTTGATGATTTGAGCGACAAAGTGCTGGACCGGCAATGCTGCAACTCATTGCGGCTGCCTACGTACCCTTCCCTACTCTAAAGGGATCAAGCACAGACCGTAGTTTATCCTCGAAGGGACGGAAACCTAAACCAACTCGACTGCAAGGCCGTGGCCTAACAATAATGGTAATGGCCTGATCCTTATAGGCCATTCCGTCAAGATGCACAATGATTATGCATCATCGGGTCCGCGATATGGCATAATGATGTCTAAGCATCAAATACCCTCTTCGAAACGCTACACAACTATAAATGAGCCTTAGGCATCCTTTATACTCTTCCGGCTAAGCTATGAAGCTTATTTGGTACATAGTCCGCATATGCACCTTCAACCAACTACCCCTCCATATATATGTCTTACTGGAATTTCTACAAGTATGGAAAGGGGACCAAATTAACATGCCTGCTTCACTGTTCATCCGTAATGATTGCGTTACTTCGCAATGATTGTGTTCATCCGCAATGATTGCGTTACTTCGCAATGATTGTGTTCATCCATAATGATTGTGTATTGCGCAACACTTGATCGGCCAGCCCTCTCTGTCCTGATGCACAATGATTGTACGACATTAGCTCTAGGCCAATAACCTCTATAATACGCAATGATTACGCTGCAATCTCGAGGCCACCTTCCCAAATGGCCTAATGCATTATGATGATGCAACATTGGACTTTTGCCAATATGCCTACGCAATGTGCCTTCCTTGGCACCAAATATGGCCCCGGGCCAAATGCATCTCACTATGCAAAGGAAGTTTTGGGTGAAGCTTCATCACAAGCAAATGGCGCATCTTTTAGCATGCGCCATGCTAAAAACACGGGATGTTACATTATCACACCCTTCAAAGAATTTCGTCATCGAAATTCAAAATCAAAGCTATTGTGGACAAGCTCTTCGGTTTGGATTTCCTGAGCAAAAGTCTCATACCAGATGCTCAAAAATCACGGGTTTCTTCAAGTTATCCTGAACAACAATTTAGACCTTCTGAGCAACCGTCCCATACCGCGTGCCCAGGAATCCAAAAGTTCCCACGACAATACCAAGAATCGCAATTGGCCAGTGCCAAGAGGATATCTCGACCAGGTATCCTAGATGGCATCCCATACTACCACCCAGGAATCCCTAAGGTTCACAAATTGAAAGGTGTCATCGAAATGATAAGATCTTAGCACAGTACTGTGTGGAACAGTTTTCAGTTTCCCAACGTCCTTGACGGTCATCCAGGTTGCCACTTGTAAGTGGGATGCTAGCCGGGCCTGACAACGCACACCCTTGGCCAGTGCCAACGTGTGGGGATGATCAGTCCCATTGTCTACCCACCGTCCCAGACGGTCTTCCGGATATCCACTCGTAAGTGGGGTACCACTTAGGCCAGGAAAGTCATAGTACTTAAACAAGCTCAACTCGATTCACAAAGTAACTGGCATAACAGTTACAAACTCCTTTCCGCGCAAAAGTTGGCATACTCTCCAACTTTATTTCCTTTAGAAGGAAACAATGCTCGTTTGACGAGTCTACTCCGCACAAGTCCCTAGAGTTTTGTCGGAACTTGCTCTGATACCAACTGTGACGGACCGAAAAATTACTCCTGGCACGCCTGGGCACGAATCCATAACTCCCCCGATGCGCCATACTAATGCTACTTACCAGGCCTTATAGCTAGGAAAATGCACATCCATTTTCCCTCGCAAGCATGCTCGTGGAGCATGTTCCAACTAACTTAGCTTCCACACCGTTCCAGCTTACCCTTGTTCCGCGAAGGGTTTATTAAGAAAACGAAAACTTTCCTAAAACGACAAAAACGACCTTTTGAGGCTCTAAATGATGAAATTTGGCTAAATTCGGGTGGCCATGTGGATCTATAGATCGACATGTCTTGATCTTTGGGCCGTTTCCCATCAAAATGAACTCCTCTTGAGCTAAATTATGACACTAGGGTTTTTAGCCTATGTCGAACGCCTTGATAGGAAGTATGAGCATCCAATGAATGGAATGCAGCTTGCCTCATCAAGTTTGGCCACAATCATCTCTTGCATCGATCTACCGATCCAGATGATATGAGATGACAGAATGTCGCAATCATCTCACAATTCGATGATATGAGCGACAAAGTGCTGGACCGACAATGCTGCAACTCATTGCGGCTTCCGACGTACCCTTCCCTACTCTAAAGGGATCAAGCATAGACCTCAGTTCATCCTCGAAGGGACGGAAACCTAAACCAACTCGATTGTTAGGCCGTGGCCTAACAATAATGGTAATGGCCTGGTCCGTATAGGCCATTCCGTCAAGATGCACAATGATTATGCATCATCGGGTCCGCGATATGGCATAGTGATATCTAAGCATCAAATACCCTCTTCGAAACGCTAAGCAACTATAAATAAGCCTTAGGCATCCTTTATACTCTTCCGGCTAAGCTATGAAGCTTATTTGGTACATAATACGCATATACACCTTCAACCAACTACCCCTCCCTATATATGTCTTAATGGAATTTCTACAAGTATGGAAAGGGGACCAAATTGACATGCCTGCTTCACTGTTCATCCGCAATGATTGTATTACTTCGCAATGATTGTGTTCATTCGCAATGACTGTGTTACTTCGCAATGATTGTGTTCATCCACAATGATTGTGTATTGCGCAACACTCGTTCGGCCAGCCCTCTCTGGCCTGATGCACAATGATTGTGCGACATTAGTTCTAGGCCAATAACCTCTATAATATGCAATGATTACGCTGCAATCTCTAGGCCACCTACCCAACTGGCCTAATGCATTATGATGATGCAACATTGGACTTTTGCCAATATGCCTACGCAATGTTCCTTCCTTGGCACCAAATATGGCCCCGGGCCAAATGCATCTCACTATGCAAAGGTAGCTTTGGGTGAAGCTTCATCACAAGCAAATGACGCATCTTTTAGCATGCACCATGATAAAAACATGGGATGTTACATTATCACACCCTTCAAAGAATTTCGTCCTCGAAATTCAAAATCAAAACCATTGTGGACAATCTCTTCGGTTTGGATTTCCTAAGCAAAAGTCTCATACCAGATGCTCAAAAATCACGGGTTTCTTCAAGTTATTGTGAACAACAATTTACACCTTGTGAGAAACCGTCCCATACCGCGTGCCCAGGAATCCAAATGTTCCCACGACAATACCAAGAATCGAAATTGGCCAGTGCCAAGAGGATATCTCGACCAGGTATCCTAGATGGCATCCCATACTACCACCCAGGAATCCCTAAGGTTCACAAATTGAGAGGTGTCATCGAAATGATAAGATCTTAGCACAGTACTGTGTGGAACAGTTTTCAGTTTCCCACCGTCCTTGACGGTCATCCAGGTTGCCACTCGTAAGTGGGATGCCAGTCGGGCCTGACAACGCACACCCTTGGCCAGTGCCAACGTGTGGGGATGATCAGTCCCATTGTCTACCCACCGTCCCTTACGGTCTTCCGGATATCCACTCGTAAGTGGGGTGCCACTTAGGCCAGGAAAATCACAGTACTTAAACAAGCTCAACTCAATTCACAAAGTAACTGGCATAGCAGTTACAAACGCCTTTCCGCGCAAAAGTTTGCCTACTCTCCAACTTTATTTCCTTTAGAAGGAAACAATGCTCGTTTGACGAGTCCACTCCGCACAAGTCCCTAGAGTTTTGTCGGAACTTTCTCTGATACCAACTGTGACGGGCCGAAAAATTACGGCTGGCACGCCTGGGCACGAAGTCCATAACTCTCCCGATGCGCCATACTAATGCTACTTACCAGGCCTTATAGCTAGGAAAATGCACATCCATTTTTCCTCGCAAGCATGCTCGTGGAGCATGTTCCAGCTAACTTAGCTTCCACACAGTTCCAACTTACCCTTGTTCCGCGAAGGGTTTATTAAGAAAACGAAAACTTTTCTAAAACGGCAAAAACGACCTTTTGAGGCTCTAAATGATGAAATTTGGCTAAATTCGGGTGGCCATGTGGATCTATAGATCGACATGTCTTGATCTTTGGGCCGTTTCCCATCAAAATGAACTCCTCTTGAGCTAAATTACGACACTCGGGTTTTTAGCCTATGTCGAACGCCTTGATAAGAAATATGAGCATCCGATGAATGGAATGCAGCTTGCCTCATCAAGTTTGGCCACAATCATCTCTTGCGTCGAGCTACCGAGCCAGGTTATATGAGAGGCCAGAATGTCGCAATCATCTCACAATTTGATGATTTGAGCGACAAAGTGCTGGACCGGCAATGCTGCAACTCATTGCGGCTGCCTACGTACCCTTCCCTACTCTAAAGGGATCAAGCACAGACCGTAGTTTATCCTCGAAGGGACGGAAACCTAAACCAACTCGACTGCAAGGCCGTGGCCTAACAATAATGGTAATGGCCTGATCCTTATAGGCCATTCCGTCAAGATGCACAATGATTATGCATCATCGGGTCCGCGATATGGCATAATGATGTCTAAGCATCAAATACCCTCTTCGAAACGCTACACAACTATAAATGAGCCTTAGGCATCCTTTATACTCTTCCGGCTAAGCTATGAAGCTTATTTGGTACATAGTCCGCATATGCACCTTCAACCAACTACCCCTCCATATATATGTCTTACTGGAATTTCTACAAGTATGGAAAGGGGACCAAATTAACATGCCTGCTTCACTGTTCATCCGTAATGATTGCGTTACTTCGCAATGATTGTGTTCATCCGCAATGATTGCGTTACTTCGCAATGATTGTGTTCATCCATAATGATTGTGTATTGCGCAACACTTGATCGGCCAGCCCTCTCTGTCCTGATGCACAATGATTGTACGACATTAGCTCTAGGCCAATAACCTCTATAATACGCAATGATTACGCTGCAATCTCGAGGCCACCTTCCCAAATGGCCTAATGCATTATGATGATGCAACATTGGACTTTTGCCAATATGCCTACGCAATGTGCCTTCCTTGGCACCAAATATGGCCCCGGGCCAAATGCATCTCACTATGCAAAGGAAGTTTTGGGTGAAGCTTCATCACAAGCAAATGGCGCATCTTTTAGCATGCGCCATGCTAAAAACACGGGATGTTACATTATCACACCCTTCAAAGAATTTCGTCATCGAAATTCAAAATCAAAGCTATTGTGGACAAGTTCTTCGGTTTGGATTTCCTGAGCAAAAGTCTCATACCAGATGCTCAAAAATCACGGGTTTCTTCAAGTTATCGTGAACAACAATTTAGACCTTCTGAGCAACCGTCCCATACCGCGTGCCCAGGAATCCAAAAGTTCCCACGACAATACCAAGAATCGAAATTGGCCAGTGCCAAGAGGATATCTCGACCAGGTATCCTAGATGGCATCCCATACTACCACCCAGGAATCCCTAAGGTTCACAAATTGAGAGGTGTCATCGAAATGATAAGATCTTAGCACAGTACTGTGTGGAACAGTTTTCAGTTTCCCAACGTCCTTGACGGTCATCCAGGTTTCCACTTGTAAGTGGGATGCTAGCCGGGCCTGACAACGCACACCCTTGGCCAGTGCCAACGTGTGGGGATGATCAGTCCCATTGTCTACCCACCGTCCCTGACGGTCTTCCGGATATCCACTCGTAAGTGGGGTTCCACTTAGGCCACGAAAGTCACAGTACTTAAACAAGCTCAACTCGATTCACAAAGTAACTGGCATAACAGTTACAAACTCCTTTCCGCGCAAAAGTTGGCATACTCTCCAACTTTATTTCCTTTAGAAGGAAACAATGCTCGTTTGACGAGTCTACTCCGCACAAGTCCCTAGAGTTTTGTCGGAACTTGCTCTGATACCAACTGTGACGGACCGAAAAATTACTCCTGGCACGCCTGGGCACGAATCCATAACTCCCCCGATGCGCCATACTAATGCTACTTACCAGGCCTTATAGCTAGGAAAATGCACATCCATTTTCCCTCGCAAGCATGCTCGTGGAGCATGTTCCAACTAACTTAGCTTCCACACCGTTCCAGCTTACCCTTGTTCCGCGAAGGGTTTATTAAGAAAACGAAAACTTTCCTAAAACGACAAAAACGACCTTTTGAGGCTCTAAATGATGAAATTTGGCTAAATTCGGGTGGCCATGTGGATCTATAGATCGACATGTCTTGATCTTTGGGCCGTTTCCCATCAAAATGAACTCCTCTTGAGCTAAATTATGACACTAGGGTTTTTAGCCTATGTCGAACGCCTTGATAGGAAGTATGAGCATCCAATGAATGGAATGCAGCTTGCCTCATCAAGTTTGGCCACAATCATCTCTTGCATCGATCTACCGATCCAGATGATATGAGATGACAGAATGTCGCAATCATCTCACAATTCGATGATATGAGCGACAAAGTGCTGGACCGACAATGCTGCAACTCATTGCGGCTTCCGACGTACCCTTCCCTACTCTAAAGGGATCAAGCATAGACCTCAGTTCATCCTCGAAGGGACGGAAACCTAAACCAACTCGATTGTTAGGCCGTGGCCTAACAATAATGGTAATGGCCTGGTCCGTATAGGCCATTCCGTCAAGATGCACAATGATTATGCATCATCGGGTCCGCGATATGGCATAGTGATATCTAAGCATCAAATACCCTCTTCGAAACGCTAAGCAACTATAAATAAGCCTTAGGCATCCTTTATACTCTTCCGGCTAAGCTATGAAGCTTATTTGGTACATAATACGCATATACACCTTCAACCAACTACCCCTCCCTATATATGTCTTAATGGAATTTCTACAAGTATGGAAAGGGGACCAAATTGACATGCCTGCTTCACTGTTCATCCGCAATGATTGTATTACTTCGCAATGATTGTGTTCATTCGCAATGACTGTGTTACTTCGCAATGATTGTGTTCATCCACAATGATTGTGTATTGCGCAACACTCGTTCGGCCAGCCCTCTCTGGCCTGATGCACAATGATTGTGCGACATTAGTTCTAGGCCAATAACCTCTATAATATGCAATGATTACGCTGCAATCTCTAGGCCACCTACCCAACTGGCCTAATGCATTATGATGATGCAACATTGGACTTTTGCCAATATGCCTACGCAATGTTCCTTCCTTGGCACCAAATATGGCCCCGGGCCAAATGCATCTCACTATGCAAAGGTAGCTTTGGGTGAAGCTTCATCACAAGCAAATGACGCATCTTTTAGCATGCACCATGATAAAAACATGGGATGTTACATTATCACACCCTTCAAAGAATTTCGTCCTCGAAATTCAAAATCAAAACCATTGTGGACAATCTCTTCGGTTTGGATTTCCTAAGCAAAAGTCTCATACCAGATGCTCAAAAATCACGGGTTTCTTCAAGTTATTGTGAACAACAATTTACACCTTGTGAGAAACCGTCCCATACCGCGTGCCCAGGAATCCAAATGTTCCCACGACAATACCAAGAATCGAAATTGGCCAGTGCCAAGAGGATATCTCGACCAGGTATCCTAGATGGCATCCCATACTACCACCCAGGAATCCCTAAGGTTCACAAATTGAGAGGTGTCATCGAAATGATAAGATCTTAGCACAGTACTGTGTGGAACAGTTTTCAGTTTCCCACCGTCCTTGACGGTCATCCAGGTTGCCACTCGTAAGTGGGATGCCAGTCGGGCCTGACAACGCACACCCTTGGCCAGTGCCAACGTGTGGGGATGATCAGTCCCATTGTCTACCCACCGTCCCTTACGGTCTTCCGGATATCCACTCGTAAGTGGGGTGCCACTTAGGCCAGGAAAATCACAGTACTTAAACAAGCTCAACTCAATTCACAAAGTAACTGGCATAGCAGTTACAAACGCCTTTCCGCGCAAAAGTTTGCCTACTCTCCAACTTTATTTCCTTTAGAAGGAAACAATGCTCGTTTGACGAGTCCACTCCGCACAAGTCCCTAGAGTTTTGTCGGAACTTTCTCTGATACCAACTGTGACGGGCCGAAAAATTACGGCTGGCACGCCTGGGCACGAAGTCCATAACTCTCCCGATGCGCCATACTAATGCTACTTACCAGGCCTTATAGCTAGGAAAATGCACATCCATTTTTCCTCGCAAGCATGCTCGTGGAGCATGTTCCAGCTAACTTAGCTTCCACACAGTTCCAACTTACCCTTGTTCCGCGAAGGGTTTATTAAGAAAACGAAAACTTTTCTAAAACGGCAAAAACGACCTTTTGAGGCTCTAAATGATGAAATTTGGCTAAATTCGGGTGGCCATGTGGATCTATAGATCGACATGTCTTGATCTTTGGGCCGTTTCCCATCAAAATGAACTCCTCTTGAGCTAAATTACGACACTCGGGTTTTTAGCCTATGTCGAACGCCTTGATAAGAA
>NC_039360.1:110715221-110715441 GCF_003573695.1 Papaver somniferum | reverse complement strand
AGGTGTCATCGAAATGATAAGATCTTAGCACAGTACTGTGTGGAACAGTTTTCAGTTTCCCAACGTCCTTGACGGTCATCCAGGTTTCCACTTGTAAGTGGGATGCTAGCCGGGCCTGACAACGCACACCCTTGGCCAGTGCCAACGTGTGGGGATGATCAGTCCCATTGTCTACCCACCGTCCCTGACGGTCTTCCGGATATCCACTCGTAAGTGGGGT
>NC_039360.1:110702079-110715211 GCF_003573695.1 Papaver somniferum | reverse complement strand
CCTTTCCGCGCAAAAGTTTGCCTACTCTCCAACTTTATTTCCTTTAGAAGGAAACAATGCTCGTTTGACGAGTCCACTCCGCACAAGTCCCTAGAGTTTTGTCGGAACTTTCTCTGATACCAACTGTGACGGGCCGAAAAATTACGGCTGGCACGCCTGGGCACGAAGTCCATAACTCTCCCGATGCGCCATACTAATGCTACTTACCAGGCCTTATAGCTAGGAAAATGCACATCCATTTTTCCTCGCAAGCATGCTCGTGGAGCATGTTCCAGCTAACTTAGCTTCCACACAGTTCCAACTTACCCTTGTTCCGCGAAGGGTTTATTAAGAAAACGAAAACTTTTCTAAAACGGCAAAAACGACCTTTTGAGGCTCTAAATGATGAAATTTGGCTAAATTCGGGTGGCCATGTGGATCTATAGATCGACATGTCTTGATCTTTGGGCCGTTTCCCATCAAAATGAACTCCTCTTGAGCTAAATTACGACACTCGGGTTTTTAGCCTATGTCGAACGCCTTGATAAGAAGTATGAGCATCCGATGAATGGAATGCAGCTTGCCTCATCAAGTTTGGCCACAATCATATCTTGCGTCGAGCTACCGAGCCAGGTTATATGAGAGGCCAGAATGTCGCAATCATCTCACAATTTGATGATTTGAGCGACAAAGTGCTGGACCGGCAATGCTGCAACTCATTGCGGCTGCCTACGTATCCTTCCCTACTCTAAAGGGATCAAGCACAGACCGTAGTTTATCCTCGAAGGGACGGAAACCTAAACCAACTCGACTGCAAGGCCGTGGCCTAACAATAATGGTAATGGCATGATCCTTATAGGCCATTCCGTCAAGATGCACAATGATTATGCATCATCGGGTCCGCGATATGGCATAATGATGTCTAAGCATCAAATACCCTCTTCGAAACGCTACGCAACTATAAATGAGCCTTAGGCATCCTTTATACTCTTCCGGCTAAGCTATGAAGCTTATTTGGTACATAGTCCGCATATGCACCTTCAACCAACTACCCCTCCCTATATATGTCTTACTGGAATTTCTACAAGTATGGAAAGGGGACCAAATTAACATGCCTGCTTCACTGTTCATCCGTAATGATTGCGTTACTTCGCAATGATTGTGTTCATCCGTAATGATTGCGTTACTTCGCAATGATTGTGTTCATCCATAATGATTGTGTATTGCGCAACACTTGTTCGGCCAGCCCTCTCTGTCCTGATGCACAATGATTGTACGACATTAGCTCTAGGCCAATAACCTCTATAATACGCAATGATTACGCTGCAATCTCGAGGCCACCTTCCCAAATGGCCTAATGCATTATGATGATGCAACATTGGACTTTTGCCAATATGCCTACGCAATGTGCCTTCCTTGGCACCAAATATGGCCCCGGGCCAAATGCATCTCACTATGCAAAGGAAGTTTTGGGTGAAGCTTCATCACAAGCAAATGGCGCATCTTTTAGCATGCGCCATGCTAAAAACACGGGATGTTACATTATCACACCCTTCAAAGAATTTCGTCATCGAAATTCAAAATCAAAGCTATTGTGGACAAGCTCTTCGGTTTGGATTTCCTGAGCAAAAGTCTCATACCAGATGCTCAAAAATCACGGGTTTCTTCAAGTTATCCTGAACAACAATTTAGACCTTCTGAGCAACCGTCCCATACCGCGTGCCCAGGAATCCAAAAGTTCCCACGACAATACCAAGAATCGCAATTGGCCAGTGCCAAGAGGATATCTCGACCAGGTATCCTAGATGGCATCCCATACTACCACCCAGGAATCCCTAAGGTTCACAAATTGAAAGGTGTCATCGAAATGATAAGATCTTAGCACAGTACTGTGTGGAACAGTTTTCAGTTTCCCAACGTCCTTGACGGTCATCCAGGTTGCCACTTGTAAGTGGGATGCTAGCCGGGCCTGACAACGCACACCCTTGGCCAGTGCCAACGTGTGGGGATGATCAGTCCCATTGTCTACCCACCGTCCCAGACGGTCTTCCGGATATCCACTCGTAAGTGGGGTACCACTTAGGCCAGGAAAGTCATAGTACTTAAACAAGCTCAACTCGATTCACAAAGTAACTGGCATAACAGTTACAAACTCCTTTCCGCGCAAAAGTTGGCATACTCTCCAACTTTATTTCCTTTAGAAGGAAACAATGCTCGTTTGACGAGTCTACTCCGCACAAGTCCCTAGAGTTTTGTCGGAAATTGCTCTGATACCAACTGTGACGGACCGAAAAATTACTCCTGGCACGCCTGGGCACGAATCCATAACTCCCCCGATGCGCCATACTAATGCTACTTACCAGGCCTTATAGCTAGGAAAATGCACATCCATTTTCCCTCGCAAGCATGCTCGTGGAGCATGTTCCAACTAACTTAGCTTCCACACCGTTCCAACTTACCCTTGTTCCGCGAAGGGTTTATAAAGAAAACGAAAACTTTCCTAAAACGACAAAAACGACCTTTTGAGGCTCTAAATGATGAAATTTGGCTAAATTCGGGTGGCCATGTGGATCTATAGATCGACATGTCTTGATCTTTGGGCCGTTTCCCATCAAAATGAACTCCTCTTGAGCTAAATTATGACACTAGGGTTTTTAGCCTATGTCGAACGCCTTGATAGGAAGTATGAGCATCCAATGAATGGAATGCAGCTTGCCTCATCAAGTTTGGCCACAATCATCTCTTGCATCGATCTACCGATCCAGATGATATGAGATGACAGAATGGCGCAATCATCTCACAATTCGATGATATGAGCGACAAAGTGCTGGACCGACAATGCTGAAACTCATTGCGGCTTCCGACGTACCCTTCCCTACTCTAAAGGGATCAAGCACAGACCTTAGTTCATCCTCGAAGGGACGGAAACCTAAACCAACTCGATTGTTAGGCCGTGGCCTAACAATAATGGTAATGGCCTGGTCCGTATAGGCCATTCCGTCAAGATGCACAATGATTATGCATCATCGGGTCCGCGATATGGCATAGTGATATCTAAGCATCAAATACCCTCTTCGAAACGCTACGCAACTATAAATAAGCCTTAGGCATCCTTTATACTCTTCCGGCTAAGCTATGAAGCTTATTTGGTACATAGTACGCATATACACCTTCAACCAACTACCCCTCCCTATATATGTCTGAATGGAATTTCTACAAGTATGGAAAGGGGACCAAATTGACATGCCTTCTTCACTGTTCATCCGCAATGATTGCGTTACATCGCAATGATTGTGTTCATCCGCAATGATTGCGTTACTTCGCAATGATTGTGTTCATCCATAATGATTGTGTATTGCGCAACACTTGGTCGGCCAGTCCTCTCTGTCCTGATGCACAATGATTGTACGACATTAGCTCTAGGCCAATAACCTCTATAATACGCAATAATTACGCTGCAATCTCGAGGCCACCTTCCCAACTGGCCTAATGCATTATGATGATGCAACATTGGACTTTTTCCAATATGCCTACGCAATGTGCTTTCCTTGGCACCAAATATGGCCCCGGGCGAAATGCATCTCACTATGCAAAGGAATCTTTGGTTGAAGCTTCATCACAAGCAAATGGCGCATCTTTTAGCATGCGCCATGCTAAAAACACGGGATGTTACATTATCACACCCTTCAAAGAGTTTCGTCATCGAAATTCAAAATCAAAGCTATTGTGGACAATCTCTTCGGTTTGGATTTCCTAAGAAAAAGTCTCATACCAGATGCTCAAAAATCACGGGTTTCTTCAAGTTATCGTGAACAACAATTTAGACCTTCTGAGCAACCATCCCATACCGCGTGCCCAAGAATCCAAAAGTGCCCACGACAATACCAAGAATCGAAATTGGCCAGTGCCAAGAGGATATCTCGACCAGGTATCCTAGATGGCATCCTATACTACCAACCAGGAATTCCTAAGGTTCACAAATTGAAAGGTGTCATCGAAATGATAAGATCTTAGCATAGTACTGTGTGGAACAGTTTTCAGTTGCCCACCGTCCCTGACGGTCATCCAGGTTGCCACTCGTAAGTGGGATGCTAGCCGGGCCTGACAACGCACACCCTTGGCCAGTGCCAACGTGTGGGAATGATCAATCCCATTGTCTACCCACCGTCCTAGACGGTCTTCCGGATATCCACTCGTAAGTGGGGTGCCACTTAGGCCAGGCAAACTCACATTACTTAAACAAGCTCAACTCGATTCACAAAGTAACTGGCATAACAGTTACAAACTCCTTTCCGCGCAAAAGTTGGCCTAATCTCCAACTTTATTTCCTTTAGAAGGAAACAATGCGTTTGACGAGTCCACTCCGCACAAGTCCCTAGAGTTTTGTCGAAACTTGCTCTGATACCAACTGTGACGGGCCGAAAAATTACGCCTGACACGCCTGGGCCCGAAGGCCATAACTCCCCCGGTGCGCCGTCCTGATGCTACTTATCAGGCCTTATATATAGGAAAATGCACATCCATTTTCCCTCGCAAGCATGCTCGTGGAGTATGTTCCAGCTAACTCAGATTCCACACCGTTCCAACTTACCCTTGTTCCGCGAAGGGTTTATTAAGAAAACGAAAACTTTCCTAAAACGGCAAAAACGACCTTTTCAGTCTCTACATGATGAAATTTGGCTAAATTCGGGTGGCCATGTTGATCTATTTATCGACATGTCTTGATCTTTGGGACGTTTCCCATTAAAATGAACTCCTATTGAGCTAAATTACGACACTCGGGTTTTTAGCCTATGTCGAACGCCTTGATAGGAAGTATGAGCATCCGATGAATGGAATGCAACTTGCCTCATCAAGTTTGTCCACAATCATCTCTTGCGTCGAGATACCGAGCCAGATGATATGAGAGGCCTGAATGTCGCAATCATCTCACAATTTGATGATATGAGCGACAAAGTGCTGGACCGGCAATGCTGCAACTCATTGCGGCTGCCTACGTACCCTTCCCTTCTCTAAAGGGATCAAGCACAGACCGTATTTCATCCTCGAAGGGACGGAAACCTAAACCAACTCGATTGCAAGGCTGTGGCCTAACAATAATGGTAATGGCCTGGTCCGTATAGGCCATTCCGTCAAGATGCACAATGATTATGCATCATCGGGTCCGCGATATGGCATAGTGATCTCTAAGCATCAAATACCCTATTTGAAACGCTACGCAACTATAAATGATCCTTAGGCATCCTTTATACTCTTTCGGCTAAGCTATGAAGCTTATTTGGTACATAGTCTGCATATGCACCTTCAACCAACTACCCCTCCCTATATATGTGTTAATGGAATTTCTACAAGTATGGAAAGGGGACCAAATTGACATGCCTGCTTCACTGTTCATCCGCAATGATTGCGTTACTTCGCAATGATTGTGTTCATACGCAATGATTGCATTACTTCGTAATGATTGTGTTCATCCACAATGATTGTGTATTGCGCAACACTCGTTCGGATAGCCCTCTCTGGCCTGATGCACAATGATTGTGCGACATTAGCTCTAGTCCAATAACCTCTATAATACACAATGATTACGCTGCAATATCGAGGACACCTACCCAACTGGCCTAACGCATTATGATGATGCAATATTGGACTTTTGCCAATATACCTACGCAATGTGCCTTCCTTGGCACCAAATATGGCCCCGAGCCAAATGCATCTCACTATGCAAAAGAAGCTTTGGATGAAGCTTCATCACAAGCAAATGACGCATCTTTTAGCATGCGCCATGCTAAAAACACGGGATGTTACATTATCACACCCTTCAAAGAATTTCGTCCTCGAAATTCAAAATCAAAGGTATTGTGGACAATATCTTCGGTTTGGATTTCCTGAGCAAAAGTCTCATACCAGATGCTCAAAAATCACGGGTTTCTTCAAGTTATCGTGAACAACAATTTAGACCTTCTGAGCAACCGTCCCATACCGCATGTCCAGGAATCCAAAAGTGCCCACGATAATACCAAGAATCGCAATTGGCCAGTGCCAAGAGGATATCTCGACCAGGTATCCTAGATGGCATCCTATACTACCACCCAGGAATCCCTAGGGTTCACAAATTGAAAGGTGTCATGGAAATGATAAGATCTTAGCACAGTACTGTGTGGAACAGTTTTCAGTTGCCCACCGTCCCTGACGGTCATCCAGGTTGCCACTTGTAAGTGGGATGCTAGCCGGGCCTGACAACGCACACCCTTGGCCAGTGCCAACGTGTGGGGATGATCAGTCCCATTGTCTACCCACTGTCCCAGACGGTCTTCCGGATATCCACTCGTAAGTGGGGTGCCACTTAGCCCAGTCAAACTCACAGTACTTAAACAAGCTCAACTCGATTCACAAAGTAACTGGCATAGCAGTTACAAACTCTTTTCCGCGCAAAAATTGGCCTACTCTCCAACTTTATTTCCTGTAGAATGAAACAATGCCCGTTTGACGAGTCCACTCCGCACAAGTCCTTAGAGTTTTGTCGGAACTTGTTCTGATACCAACTGTGACGGGCCGAAAAATTACTCCTGGCACGCCTGGGGACGAAGGCCATAACTCCCCCGGAGCGCCATACTGATGCTACTTACCAGGCCTTATAGCTAGGAAAATGCACATCCATTTTCCCCTGCAAGCATGCTCGTGAAGCATGTTCCAGCTAACTTAGCTTCCACACCGTTCCAACTTACCGTTGTTCCGCGAAGGGTTTATTAAGAAAACGAAAACTTTCCTAAAACGGCAAAAACGACCTTTTGAGGCTCCAAATGATGAAATTTTGCTAAATTCGAGTGGCTATGTGGATCTATAGATCGACATGTCTTGATCTTTGGGCCGTTTCCCATCAAAATGAACTCCTCTTGAGCTAAACTATGACACTCGGGTTTTTAGCCTATGTCGAACGCCTTGATAGGAAGTATGAGCATCTGATGAATGGAAAGCAACTTGCCTCATCAAGTTTGGCCACAATCATCTCTTGCGTCGAGCTACCGATCCAGATTATATGAGAGGCCTGAATGTCGCAATCATCTCATAATTTGATGATATGAGCGAAAAAGTGCTGGACCGGCAATGCTGCAATTCATTGCGGCTGCCTACGTACCCTTCCCTACTCTAAAGGGATCAAGCACAGACCGTAGTTCATCCTCGAAGGGACGGAAACCTAAACCAACTAGATTGCAAGGCCATGGCCTAACAATAATGGTAATGGCCTGGTCCGTATAGGCCATTCCATCAAGATGCACAATGATTATGCATCATCGGGTCCGCGATATGGCATAGTGATGTCTAAGCATCAAATACCCTCTTCGAAACTCTACGCAAATATAAATGATCCTTAGGCATCCTTTATACTCTTCCGGCTAAGCTATGAAGCTTATTTGGTACATAGTCCGCATATGCACCTTCAACCAACTACCCCTCCCTATATATGTCTTAATGGAATTTCTACAAGTATGAAAATGGGACCAAATTGACATGCCTGCTTCACTGTTCATCCGCAATGATTCCATTACTTCGCAGTGATTGTGTTCATCCGAAATGATTGCGTTACTTCGCAATGATTATGTTCATCCACAATGATTGTGTATTGCGCAACACTCGTTCGGCCAGCCCTCTCTGGCCTGATGCACAATGATTGTGTGACATTAGATCTACCAATAACCTTTATAATACGCAATGATTACGCTGCAATATCGAGGCCACCTACCCAACTGGCCTAATGCGTTATGATGATGCAACATTGGACTTTTGCCAATATGCCTACGCAATGTGCCTTCCTTGGCACCAAATATAGCCCCGGGCCAAATGCATCTCACTATGCAAAGGAAGCTTTGGGTGAAGCTTCATCACAAGCAAATGACGCATATTTTAGCATGCTCCATGCTAAAAACACGGGATGTTACATTATCTTACCATTCAAATAATTTCGTCCTCGAAATTCAAAATCAAAGCTATTGTGGACAATCTCTTCGGTTTGGATTTCCTGAGCAAAAGACTCATACCAGATGCTCAAAAATCACGGGTTTCTTCAAGTTATCGTGAACAACAATTTATACCTTCTGCGCAACCGTCCCATACCGCGTGCCCAGGAATCCAAAAGTGCCCACGACAATACCAAGAATCGCAATTGGCCAGAGCCAAGAGGATATCTCGACCAGGTATCCTAGATGGCATCCCATACTACCACCCAGGAATCCTTAAGGTTCACAAATTGAAAGGTGTCATCGAAATGATAAGATCTTAGCACAGTACTGTGTGGAACAGTTTTAAGTTTCCCACCGTCCCTGACGGTCATCCAGGTTTCCATTCGTAAGTGAGATGCTAGCCGGGCCTGACAACGCACACCCTTGGCCAGTGCCAACGTGTGGGTATGATCAGTCCCATTGTCTACCCACCGTCCCAGACAGTCTTACGGATATCCACTCGTAAGTGGGGTGCTACTTAGGCCAGGCAAACTCATAGTACTTAAACAAGCTCAACTCGATTCACAAAGTAACTGGCATAGCAGTTACAAACTCCTTTCCGCGCAAAAGTTGGCCTAGTCTCCAACTTTATTTCCTTTAGAATGAAACAATGCCCGTTTGACGAGTCCACTCCGCACAAGTCCTTAAAGTTTTGTCGAAACTTGTTCTCATACCAACTGTGACGGGCCGAAAAATTACGTCTGGCACGCCTTGGCACGAAGGCCATAACTCCCCCGGTGCGCCATACTGATGCTACTTACCAGGCCTTATATCTAGGAAAATGCAAATCAATTTTCTCCCGCAAGCATGCTCGTGGAGCATGTTCCAGCTAACTTAGCTTCCACACCGTTCCAAGTTACCCTTGTTCCGCGAAGGATTTATTAAGAAAACGAAAAATTTCCTAAAACGGCAAAAACGACCTTTTGAGGCTCTAAATGATGAAATTTGGCTAAATTCGGGTGGCCATGTGGATTTATAGATCAACATGTCTTGATATTTGGGCTATTTCCCATCAAAATGAACTCCTATTGAGCTAAATTACGACACTCGGGGTTTTATCCTATGTCGAACGCCTTGATAGGAAGTATGAGCATCCGATGAATGGAATGCAACTTGCCTCATCAAGTTTGGCCACAATCATCTTTTGCGTCGAGCTACCGATCCAGATTATATGAGAGGCCAGAATGTCGCAACCATCTCATAATTTGATGATATGAACGACAAAGTGATGGACCGGCAATGCTGCAATTCATTGCGGCTGCCTACGTACCCTTCCCTACTCTAAAGGGATCAAGCACAGACCGTAGTTCATCCTCGAAGGTACGGAAACCTAAACCAACTAGATTGCAAGGCCGTGGCCTAACAATAATGGTAATGGCCTGGTCCGTATAGGCCATTCCGTCAAGATGCACAATGATTATGCATCATCGGGTCCGCGATATGGCATAGTGATGTCTAAGCATCAAATACCCTCTTCGAAACTCTGCGCAAATATAAATGAGCCTTAGGCATCCTTTATACTCTTCCGGCTAAGCTATGAAGCTTATTTGGTACATAGTCCGCATATGCACCTTCAACCAACTACCCCTCCCTATATATGTCTTAATGGAATTTCTACAAGTATGAAAAGGGGACCAAATTGACATGCCTGCTTCACTGTTCATCCGCAATGATTCCGTTACTTCGCAGTGATTGTGTTCATCCGAAATGATTGCGTTACTTCGCAATGATTGTATTCATCCATAATGATTGTGTATTGCGCAACACTCGTTCGGCCAGCCCTCTCTGGCCTGATGCACAATGATTGTGTGACATTAGATCTAGGCCAATAACCTCTATAATATGCAATGATTACGCTGCAATCTCGAGGCCACCTACCCAACTGGCCTAATGCATTATGATGATGCAACATTGGACTTTTGCCAATATGCCTACGCAATGTGCCTTCCTTGGCACCAAATATGGCCCCGGGCCAAATGCATCTCACTATGCAAAGGAAGCTTTGGGTGAAGCTTCATCACAAGCAAGTGACGCATCTTTTAGCATGCTCCATGCTAAAAACACGGGATGTTACATTATCTTACCATTCAAAGAATTTCGTCCTCGAAATTCAAAATCAAAGCTATTGTGGACAATCTCTTCGGTTTGGATTTCCTGAGCAAAAGTCTCATTCCAGATGCTCAAAAATCACGGTTTTCTTCAAGTTATCGTGAACAACAATTTAGAACTTCTGAGCAACCGTCCCATACCGCGTGCCCAGGAATCCAAAAGTGCCCACGACAATACCAAGAATTGTAATTGGCCAGTGCCAAGAGGATATCTCGACCAGGTATCCTAGATGGCATCCCATACTACCACCCAGGAATCCCTAAGGTTCACAAATTGAAAGGTGTCATCGAAATGATAAGATCTTAGCACAGTACTGTGTGGAACAGTTTTCAGTTGCCCACCGTCCCTGATGGTCATCCAGGTTGCCACTCGTAAGTGGGATGCTAGTCGGGCCTGACAACGCACACCCTTGGCCAGTGCCAACGTGTGGGGATGATCAGTCCCATTGTCTACCCACCGTCCTAGGCGGTCTTCCGGATATCCACTCGTAAGTGGGGTGCCACTTAGGCCAGTCAAACTCACAGTACTTAAACAAGCTCAACTCGATTCACAAAGTAACTGGCATAGCAGTTACAAACTCTTTTCCGCGCAAAAATTGGCCTACTCTCCAACTTTATTTCCTGTAGAATGAAACAATGCCCGTTTGACGAGTCCACTCCGCACAAGTCCCTAGAGTTTTGTCGGAACTTGTTCTGATACCAACTGTGACGGGCCGAAAAATTACTCCTGGCACGCCTGGGGACGAAGGCCATAACTCCCCCGGAGCGCCATACTGATGCTACTTACCAGGCCTTATATCTAGGAAAATGCAAATCAATTTTCTCCCGCAAGCATGGTCGTGGATCATGTTCCAGCTAACTTAGCTTCCACACCGTTCCAAGTTACCCTTGTTCCGCGAAGGGTTTATTAAGAAAACGAAAAATTTCCTAAAACGGCAAAAATGACCTTTTGAGGCTTTAAATGATGAAATTTGGCTAAATTCGGGTGGCCATGTGGATTTATAGATCAACATGTCTTGATCTTTGGGCTGTTTCCCATCAAAATGAACTCCTCTTGAGCTAAATTACGACACTCGGGTTTTTATCCTATATCGAACGCCTTGATAGGAAGTATGAGCATCCGATGAATGGAATGCAACTTGCCTCATCAAGTTTGGCCACAATCATCTTTTGCGTCGAGCTACCGATCCAGATTATATGAGAGGCCAGAATGTCGCAACCATCTCATAATTTGATGATATGAGAGACAAAGTGCTGGACCGGCAATGCTGCAATTCATTGCGGCTGCCTACGTACCCTTCCCTACTCTAAAGGGATCAAGCACAGACCGTAGTTCATCCTCGAAGGGACGGAAACCTAAACCAACTAGATTGCAAGGCCGTGGCCTAACAATAATGGTAATGGCCTGGTCCGTATAGGCCATTCCGTCAAGATGCACAATGATTATGCATCATCGGGTCCGCGATATGGCATAGTGATGTCTAAGCATCAAATACCCTCTTCGAAACTCTACGCAAATATAAATGAGCCTTAGGCATCCTTTATACTCTTCCGGCTAAGCTATGAAGCTTATTTGGTACATAGTCCGCATATGCACCTTCAACCAACTACCCCTCCCTATATATGTCTTAATGGAATTTCTACAAGTATGAAAAGGGAACCAAATTGACATGCCTGCTTCACTGTTCATCCGCAATGATTCTGTTACTTCGCAGTGATTGTGTTCATCCGAAATGATTGCGTTACTTCGCAATGATTGTATTCATCCATAATGATTGTGTATTGCGCAACACTCGTTCGGCCAGCCCTCTCTGGCCTGATGCACAATGATTGTGTGACATTAGATCTAGGCCAATAACCTCTATAATATGTAATGATTACGCTGCAATCTCGAGGCCACCTACCCAACTGGCCTAATGCATTATGATGATGCAACATTGGACTTTTGCCAATATGCCTACGCAATGTGCCTTCCTTGGCACCAAATATGGCCCCGGGCCAAATGCATCTCACTATGCAAAGGAAGCTTTGGGTGAAGCTTCATCACAAGCAAATGACGCATCTTTTAGCATGCTCCATGCTAAAAACACGGGATGTTACATTATCTTACCATTCAAAGAATTTCGTCCTCGAAATTCAAAATCAAAGCTATTGTGGACAATCTCTTCGGTTTGGATTTCCTGAGAAAAAGTCTCATACCAGATGCTCAAAAATCACGGTTTTCTTCAAGTTATCGTGAACAACAATTTAGAACTTCTGAGCAACCGTTCCATACCGCGTGCCCAGGAATCCAAAAGTGCCCACGACAATACCAAGAATCGTAATTGGCCAGTGCCAAGAGGATATCTCGACCAGGTATCCTAGATGGCATCCCATACTACCACCCAGGAATCCCTAAGGTTCACAAATTGAAAGGTGTCATCGAAATGATAAGATCTTAGCACAGTACTGTGTGGAACAGTTTTCAGTTGCCCACCGTCCCTGACGGTCATCCAGGTTGCCACTCGTAAGTGGGATGCTAGTCGGGCCTGACAACGCATACCCTTGGCCAGTGCCAACGTGTGGGGATGATCAGTCCCATTGTCTACCCACCGTCCTAGACAGTCTTCCGGATATCCACTCGTATCCACTTAGGCCAGGAAAACTCACAGTACTTAAACAAGCTCAACTCGATTCACAAAGTAACTGGCATAGCAGTTACAAACTCCTTTCCGCGCAAAAGTTGGCCTACTCTCCAACTTTATTTCCTTTAGAAGGAAACAATGCCCGTTTGACGAGTCCACTCCGCACAAGTCCCTAGAGTTTTGTCAGAACTTTCTCTCATACCAACTGTGACGGGCCGAAAAATTACGCCTGGCACGCCTGGGCACGAAGGCCGTAACTCCCCCGGTGCGCCATACTGATGCTACTTACCAAGCCTTATATCTAGGAAAATGCAAATCAATTTTCTCCCGCAAGCATGGTCGTGGAGCATGTTCCAGCTAACTTAGCTTCCACACCGTTCCAAGTTACCCTTGTTCCGCGAAGGGTTTACTAAGAAAACGAAAA
>NC_039360.1:110701686-110702069 GCF_003573695.1 Papaver somniferum | reverse complement strand
ATTGGACTTTTGCCAATATGCCTACGCAATGTGCCTTCCTTGGCACCAAATATGGCCCCGGGCCAAATGCATCTCACTATGCAAAGGAAGCTTTGGGTGAAGCTTCATCACAAGCAAGTGACGCATCTTTTAGCATGCTCCATGCTAAAAACACGGGATGTTACATTATCTTACCATTCAAAGAATTTCGTCCTCGAAATTCAAAATCAAAGCTATTGTGGACAATCTCTTCGGTTTGGATTTCCTGAGCAAAAGTCTCATTCCAGATGCTCAAAAATCACGGTTTTCTTCAAGTTATCGTGAACAACAATTTAGAACTTCTGAGCAACCGTCCCATACCGCGTGCCCAGGAATCCAAAAGTGCCCACGACAATACCAAGAAT
>NC_039360.1:110693017-110701676 GCF_003573695.1 Papaver somniferum | reverse complement strand
GCCTTATATCTAGGAAAATGCAAATCAATTTTCTCCCGCAAGCATGGTCGTGGAGCATGTTCCAGCTAACTTAGCTTCCACACCGTTCCAAGTTACCCTTGTTCCGCGAAGGGTTTACTAAGAAAACGAAAACTTTCCTAAAACGGCAAAAACGACCTTTTGAGGCTCTAAATGATGAAATTTGGCTAAATTCGGGTGGCCATGTGGATCTATAGATCAACATGTCTTGATCTTTGGGTCGTTTCCCATCAAAATGAACTCCTCTTGAGCTAAATTACGACCCTCGGGTTTTTAGCCTATGTCGAATGCCTTGATAGGAATTATGAGCATCCGATGAATAGAATGCAACTTGCCTCATCAAGTTTGGCCACAATCCTCTCTTGCGTCGAGATACCGAGCCAGATGATATGAGAGGCCAGAATGTCGCAATCATCTCACAATTTGATGATATGAGCGACAAAGTGCTGGACCGGCAATGCTGCAACTCATTGCGGCTTCTTACGTACCCTTCCCTACTCTAAATGGATCAAGCATAGAATGTAGTTCATCCTCGAAGGGACGGAAACCTAAAACAACTCGATTGCAAGGCCGTGGCCTAACAATAATGGTAATGTCCTGGTCCGTATAGGCCATTCCGTCAAGATGCACAATGATTATGCATCATCGGGTCCGCGATATGGCATAGTGATGTCTAAGCATCAAATACCCTCTTCGAAACGCTACGCAACTATAAATGAGCCTTAGGCATCCTTTATACTCTTCCGGCTAAGCTATGAAGCTTATTTGGTACATATTCCTCATATGCACCTTAAACCAACTACCCCTCCCTATATATGTCTTAATGGAATTTCACAAGTATGGAAAGGGGACCAAATTGACGTGCCTGCTTCACTGTTCATCCGAAATGATTGCATTACTTCGCAATGATTTTGTTCATCCGCAATGATTGTGTTACTTCGCAATGATTATGTTCATCCACAATGATTGTGTATTGCGCAACACTCGTTCGGCCAGCCCTCTCTGGCCTGATGCACAATGATTGTGTGACATTAGATCTACCAATAACCTTTATAATACGCAATGATTACGCTGCAATATCGAGGCCACCTACCCAACTGGCCTAATGCATTATGATGATGCAACATTGGACTTTTGCCAATATGCCTACGCAATGTGCCTTCCTTGGCACCAAATATAGCCCCGGGCCAAATGCATCTCACTATGCAAAGGAAGCTTTGGGTGAAGCTTCATCACAAGCAAATGACGCATATTTTAGCATGCTCCATGCTAAAAACACGGGATGTTACATTATCTTACCATTCCAATAATTTCGTCCTCGAAATTCAAAATCAAAGCTATTGTGGACAATCTCTTCGGTTTGGATTTCCTGAGCAAAAGTCTCATACCAGATGCTCAAAAATCACGGGTTTCTTCAAGTTATCGTGAACAACAATTTATACCTTCTGCACAACCGTCCCATACCGCGTGCCCAGGAATCCAAAAGTGCCCACGACAATACCAAGAATCGCAATTGGCCAGAGCCAAGAGGATATCTCGTCCAGGTATCCTAGATGGCATCCCATACTACCACCCAGGAATCCCTAAGGTTCACAAATTGAAAGGTGTCATCGAAATGATAAGATCTTAGCACAGTACTGTGTGGAACAGTTTTCAGTTTCCCACCGTCCCTGACGGTCATCCAGGTTTCCATTCGTAAGTGAGATGCTAGCCGGGCCTGACAACGCACACCCTTGGCCAGTGCCAACGTGTGGGTATGATCAGTCCCATTCTCTACCCACCGTCCCAGACAGTCTTCCGGATATCCACTCGTAAGTGGGGTGCTACTTAGGCCAGGCAAACTCACAGTACTTAAACAAGCTCAACTCGATTCACAAAGTAACTGGCATAGCAGTTACAAACTCCTTTCCGCGCAAAAGTTGGCCTAGTCTCTAACTTTATTTCCTTTAGAATGAAACAATGCCCGTTTGACGAATCCACTCCGCACAAGTCCCTAAAGTTTTGTCGAAACTTGTTCTGATACCAACTGTGACGGGCCGAAAAATTACATCTGGCACGCCTTGGCACGAAGGCCATAACACCCCCGGTGCGCCATACTGATGCTACTTACCAGGCCTTATATCTAGGAAAATGCAAATCAATTTTCTCCCGCAAGCATGGTCGTGGAGCATGTTTCAGCTAACTTAGCTTCCACACCGTTCCAAGTTACCCTTGTTCCGCGAAGGGTTTATTAAGAAAACGAAAAATTTCCTAAAACGGCAAAAACGACCTTTTGAGGCTCTAAATGATGAAATTTGGCTAAATTCGGGTGGCCATGTGGATTTATAGATCAACATGTCTTGATCTTTGGGCTGTTTCCCATCAAAATGAACTCCTCTTGAGCTAAATTACGACACTCGGGTTTTTATCCTATGTCGAACGCCTTGATAGGAAGTATGAGCATTCGATGAATGGAATGCAACTTGCCTCATCAAGTTTGGCCACAATCATCTTTTGCGTCGAGCTACCGAGCCAGATTATATGAGAGGCCAGAATGTCGCAACCATCTCATAATTTGATGATATGAGCGACAAAGTGCTGGACCGGCAATGCTGCAATTCATTGCGGCTGCCTACGTACCCTTCCCTACTCTAAAGGGATCAAGCACAGACCGTAGTTCATCCTCGAAGGGACGTAAACCTAAACCAACTAGATTGCAAGGCCGTGGCCTAACAATAATGGTAATGGCCTGGTCCGTATAGGCCATTCCGTCAAGATGCACAATGATTATGCATCATCGGGTCCGCGATATGGCATAGTGATGTCTAAGCATCAAATACCCTCTTCGAAACTCTACGCAAATATAAATGAGCCTTAGACATCCTTTATACTCTTCCGGCTAAGCTATGAAGCTTATTTGGTACATAGTCCGCATATGCACCTTCAACCAACTACCCCTCCCTATATATGTCTTAATGGAATTTCTACAAGTATGAAAAGGGGACCAAATTGACATGCCTGCTTCACTGTTCATCCGCAATGATTCCGTTACTTCGCAGTGATTGTGTTCATCCGAAATGATTGCGTTACTTCGCAATGATTGTATTCATCCACAATGATTGTGTATTGCGCAACACTCGTTCGGCCAGCCCTCTCTGGCCTGATGCACAATGATTGTGTGACATTAGATCTAGGCCAATAACCTCTATAATATGCAATGATTACGCTGCAATCTCGAGGCCACCTACCCAACTGGCCTAATGCATTATGATGATGCAATATTGGACTTTTGCCAATATGCCTACGCAATGTGCCTTCCTTGGCACCAAATATGGCCCCGGGCCAAATGCATCTCACTATGCAAAGGAAGCTTTGGGTGAAGCTTCATCACAAGCAAGTGACGCATCTTTTAGCATGCTCCATGCTAAAAACACGGGATGTTACATTATCTTACCATTCAAAGAATTTCGTCCTCGAAATTCAAAATCAAAGCTATTGTGGACAATCTCTTCGGTTTGGATTTCCTGAGCAAAAGTCTCATTCCAGATGCTCAAAAATCACGGTTTTCTTCAAGTTATCGTGAACAACAATTTAGAACTTCTGAGCAACCGTCCCATACCGCGTGCCCAGGAATCCAAAAGTGCCCACGACAATACCAAGAATCGTAATTGGCCAGTGCCAAGAGGATATCTCGACCAGGTATCCTAGATGGCATCCCATACTACCACCCAGGAATCCCTAAGGTTCACAAATTGAAAGGTGTCATCGAAATGATAAGATCTTAGCACAGTACTGTGTGGAACAGTTTTCAGTTGCCCACCGTCCCTGACGGTCATCCAGGTTGCCACTCGTAAGTGGGATGCTAGTCGGGCCTGACAACGCACACCCTTGGCCAGTGCCAACGTGTGGGGATGATTAGTCCCATTGTCTACCCACCGTCCTAGGCGGTCTTCCGGATATCCACTCGTAAGTGGGGTTCCACTTAGGCCAACAAAACTCACAGTACTTAAACAAGCTCAACTCGATTCACAAAGTAACTGGCATAGCAGTTACAAACTCCTTTCCGCGCAAAAGTTGGCATAGTCTCTAAATTTATTTCCTTTAGAATGAAACAATGCCCGTTTGACGAGTCCACTCCGCACAAGTCCCTAAAGTTTTGTCGAAACTTGTTCTGATACCAACTGTGACGGGCCGAAAAATTACGTCTGGCACGCCTTGGCACGAAGGCCATAACTCCCCCGGTGCGCCATACTGATGCTACTTTCCAGGCCTTATATCTAGGAAAATGCAAATCAATTTTCTCCCGCAAGCATGGTCGTGGAGCATGTTCCAGCTAACTTAGCTTCCACACCGTTCCAAGTTACCCTTGTTCCGCGAAGGGTTTACTAAGAAAACGAAAAATTTCCTAAAACGGCAAAAACGACCTTTTGAGGCTCTAAATGATGAAATTTGGCTAAATTCGGGTGGCCATGTGGATTTATAGATCAACATGTCTTGATCTTTGGGATGTTTCCCATCAAAATGAACTCCTCTTGAACTAAATTACGACACTCGGGTTTTTATCCTATGTCGAACGCCTTGATAGGAAGTACGAGCATCCGATGAATGGAATGCAACTTGCCTCATCAAGTTTGGCCACAATCATCTTTTGCGTCGAGCTACCGAGCCAGATTATATAAGAGGCCAGAATGTCGCAACCATCTCATAATTTGATGATATGAGCGACAAAGTGCTGGACCGGTAATGCTGCAATTCATTGCGGCTGCCTACGTACCCTTCCCTACTCTAAAGGGATCAAGCACAGACCGTAGTTCATCCTCGAAGGGACGGAAACCTAAACAAACTAGATTGCAAGGCCGTGGCCTAACAATAATGGTAATGGCCTGGTCCGTATAGGCCATTCCGTCAAGATGCACAATGATTATGCATCATCAGGTCCGCGATATGGCATAGTGATGTCTAAGCATCAAATACCCTCTTCGAAACTCTACGCAAATATAAATGAGCCTTAGGCATCCTTTATACTCTTCCGGCTAAGCTATGAAGCTTATTTGGTACATAGTCCGCATATGCACCTTTAACCAACTACCCCTCCCTATATATGTCTTAATGGAATTTCTACAAGTATGAAAAGGGGACCAAATTGACATGCCTGCTTCACTGTTCATCCGCAATGATTCCGTTACTTCGCAGTGATTGTGTTCATCCGAAATGATTGCGTTACTTCGCAATGATTGTATTCATCCACAATGATTGTGTATTGCGCAACACTCGTTCGGCCAGCCCTCTCTGGCCTGATGCACAATGATTGTGTGACATTAGATCTAGGCCAATAACCTCTATAATATGCAATGATTACGCTGCAATCTCGAGGCCACCTACCCAACTGGCCTAATGCATTATGATGATGCAACATTGGACTTTTGCCAATATGCCTACGCAATGTGCCTTCCTTGGCACCAAATATGGCCCCGGGCCAAATGCATCTCACTATGCAAAGGAAGCTTTGGGTGAAGCTTCATCACAAGCAAATGACGCATCTTTTAGCATGCTCCATGCTAAAAACACGGGATGTTACATTATCTTACCATTCAAAGAATTTCGTCCTCGAAATTCAAAATCAAAGCTATTGTGGACAATCTCTTCGGTTTGGATTTCCTGAGCAAAAGTTTCATACCAGATGCTCAAAAATCACGATTTTCTTCAAGTTATCGTGAACAACAATTTAGACCTTCTGAGCAACCGTCCCATACCGTGTGCCCAGGAATCCAAAAGTGCCCACGACAATACCAAGAATCGTAATTGGCCAGTGCCAAGAGGATATCTCGACCAGGTATCCTAGATGGCATCCCATACTACCACCCAGGAATCCCTAAGGTTCACAAATTGAAAGGTGTCATCGAAATCATAAGATCTTAGCACAGTACTGTGTGGAACAGTTTTCAGTTGCCCACCGTCCCTGACGGTCATCCAGGTTGCCACTCGTAAGTGGGATGCTAGTCGGGCCTGACAACGCACACCCTTGGCCAGTGCCAACGTGTGGGGATGATCAGTCCCATTGTCTACCCACCGTCCTAGACGGTCTTCCGGATATCCACTCGTAAGTGGGGTTCCACTTAGGCCAGGCAAACTCACAGTACTTAAACAAGCTCAACTCGATTCACAAAGTAACTGGCATAGCAGTTACAAACTCCTTTCCGCGCAAAAGTTGGCCTACTCTCCAACTTTATTTCCTTTAGAAGGAAACAATGCCCGTTTGACGAGTCCACTCCGCACAAGTCCCTAGAGTTTTGTCAGAACTTGTTCTGTTACCAAATGTGACGGGACGAAAAATTACGCCTGGCATGCCTGGGCACGAAGGCCATAACTCCCCTGGTGCGCCATACTGATGCTACTTACCAGGCCTTATAGCTAGGAAAATGCACATTCATTTTCCCCCGCAAGCATGCTCGTGGAGCATGTTCCAGCTAACTTGGCTTCCACACCGTTCCAACTTACCGTTGTTCCGCAAAGGGTTTATTAAGAAAACGAAAAATTTCCTAAAACGGCAAAAACGACCTTTTGAGGCTTTAAATGATGAAATTTGGCTAAATTCGGGTGGCCATGTGGATCTATTGATCAACATGTATTGATCTTTGGGCCGTTTCCCATCAAAATGAACTCCTCTTGAGCTAAATTACGACACTCGGGTTTTTAGCCTATGTCGAACACCTTGATAGGAAGTATGAGCATCCGATGAATGGAATGCAACTTGCCTCATCAAGTTTGGACACAATCATCTCTTGCGTCGAGCTACCGAGCCAGATTATATGAGAGGACAGAATGTCGCAATCATCTCACAATTTGATGATATGAGCGACAAAGTGCTGGACCGGAAATGCTGCAACTCATTGCGGCTGACTACGTACCCTTCCCTACTCTAAAGGGATCAAGCACAGACCGTAGTTCATCTTTGAAGGGACGGAATCCTTAACCAACTCGATTGCAAGGCCGTGGCCTAACAATAATGGTAATGGCCTGGTCCGTATAGGCCATTCCGTCAAGATGCACAATGATTATGCATCATCGGGTCCGCGATATGGCATAGTGATGTATAAGCATCAAATACCCTCTTCGAAACGCTACGCAACTATAAATGATCCTTAGGCATCCTTTATACTCTTCCGGCTAAGCTATGAAGCTTATTTGGTACATATTCCGCATATGCACCTTCAACCAACTACCCCTCCCTATATATGTCTTAATGGAATTTCTACAAGTATGGAAAGGGGACCAAATTGACATGCCTGCTTCACTGTTCATCCGCAATGATTGCGTTACTTCGCAATGATTGTGTTCATCCGCAATGATTGTGTTACTTCACAATGATTGTGTATTGCGCAACACTCGTTCGGCCAGCCCTCTCTGGCCTGATGCACAATGATTGTGCGACATTAGGTCTAGGCCAATAACCTCTATAATACGCAATGATTACGCTGCAATCTCGAGGCCACCTACTCAACTGGCCTAATGCATTATAATGATGCAACATTGGAATTTTGTCAATATGCCTACGCAATGTGCCTTCCTTGGCACCAAATATGGCCCCGGGCCAAATGCATCTCACTATGCAAAGGAAGCTTTGGGTGAAGCTTCATCACAAGCAAATGGCGCATCTTTTAGCATGCGCCATGCTAAAAACACGGGATGTTACATTATCACACCCATCAAAGAATTTCTTCCACGAAATTCAAAATCAAAGCTAGTTTGGACAATCTCTTTGGTTTGGATTTCCTGAGCAAAAGTCTCATACCAGATGCTCAAAAATCACGGGTTTCTTCAAGTTATCGTGAACAACAATTTATACCTTCTGAGCAACCGTCCCATACTACGTGCCCAGGAATCCAAAATTGCCCATGACAATACCAAGAATCGCAATTGGCCAGTGCCAAGAGGATATCTCGACCAGGTATCCTAGATGGCATCCCATACTACCACCCAGGAATCCCTAAGGTTCAGAAATTGAAAGGTGTCATGGAAATGATAAGATCTTAGCACAGTACTGTGTGGAACAGTTTTCAGTTGCCCACTGTCCCTGACGGTCATCCAGGTTGCCACTCGTAAGTGGGATGCTAGCCGGGCCTGACAACGCACACCCTTGGCCAGTGCCAACGTGTGGGGATGATCAGTCCCATTGTCTACCCACCATCCCATACGGTCTTCCGGATATCCAGTCGTAAGTGGGGTGCCACTTAGGCCAGGCAAACTCACAGTACTTAAACAAGCTCAAATCGATTCACAAAGTAACTGGCATAGCAGTTACAAACTCCTTTCCGCGCAAAAGTTGGCATACTCTCCAACTTTATTTCCTTTAGAAGGAAACAATGCCCGTTTGACGAGTCCACTCCGCACAAGTCCCTAGAGTTTTTTCCGAACTTTTACTGATACCAAATGTGACGGGCCGAAAAATTACGCCTGGTACGCCTGGGCACGAAGGCCATAACTCCCCCGGTGCGACATACTGATGCTACTTACCAGGCCTTATAGCTAGGAAAATGCACATACATTTTCCCCCGCAAGCATGCTCGTGGAGCATGTTCCAGCTAACTTAGCTTCCACACCGTTCCAACTTACCGTTGTTCCGCGAAGGGTTTATTAAGAAAACGAAAACTTTCCTAAAACG
>NC_039360.1:110684348-110693007 GCF_003573695.1 Papaver somniferum | reverse complement strand
TTTGGACAATCTCTTTGGTTTGGATTTCCTGAGCAAAAGTCTCATACCAGATGCTCAAAAATCACGGGTTTCTTCAAGTTATCGTGAACAACAATTTATACCTTCTGAGCAACCGTCCCATACTACGTGCCCAGGAATCCAAAATTGCCCATGACAATACCAAGAATCGCAATTGGCCAGTGCCAAGAGGATATCTCGACCAGGTATCCTAGATGGCATCCCATACTACCACCCAGGAATCCCTAAGGTTCAGAAATTGAAAGGTGTCATGGAAATGATAAGATCTTAGCACAGTACTGTGTGGAACAGTTTTCAGTTGCCCACTGTCCCTGACGGTCATCCAGGTTGCCACTCGTAAGTGGGATGCTAGCCGGGCCTGACAACGCACACCCTTGGCCAGTGCCAACGTGTGGGGATGATCAGTCCCATTGTCTACCCACCATCCCATACGGTCTTCCGGATATCCAGTCGTAAGTGGGGTGCCACTTAGGCCAGGCAAACTCACAGTACTTAAACAAGCTCAAATCGATTCACAAAGTAACTGGCATAGCAGTTACAAACTCCTTTCCGCGCAAAAGTTGGCATACTCTCCAACTTTATTTCCTTTAGAAGGAAACAATGCCCGTTTGACGAGTCCACTCCGCACAAGTCCCTAGAGTTTTTTCCGAACTTTTACTGATACCAAATGTGACGGGCCGAAAAATTACGCCTGGTACGCCTGGGCACGAAGGCCATAACTCCCCCGGTGCGACATACTGATGCTACTTACCAGGCCTTATAGCTAGGAAAATGCACATACATTTTCCCCCGCAAGCATGCTCGTGGAGCATGTTCCAGCTAACTTAGCTTCCACACCGTTCCAACTTACCGTTGTTCCGCGAAGGGTTTATTAAGAAAACGAAAACTTTCCTAAAACGACAAAAACGACCTTTTAAGGCTCTAAATGATGAAATTTGGCTAAATTCGGGTGGCCATGTGGATCTATAGATCAACATGTATTGATCTTTGGGCCGTTTCCCATCAAAATGAACTCCTCTTGAGGTAAATTACGACACTCGGGTTTTTAGCCTATGTCGAACGCCTTGATAGGAAGTATGAGCATCCGATGAATGGAATGCAACTTGCCTCATCAAGTTTGGTCACAATCATCTCTTGCGTCGAGCTACCGAGCCAGATTATATGAGAGGACAGAATGTCGCAATCATCTCACAATTTGATGATATGAACGACAAAGTGCAGGACCGGAAATGCTGCAACTCATTGCGGCTGACTACGTACCCTTCCCTACTCTAAAGGGATCAAGCACAGACCGTAGTTCATCCTTGAAGGGACGGAATCCTAAACCAACTCGATTGCAAGGCCGTGGCCTAACAATAATGGTAATGGCCTGGTCCGTATAGGCCATTCCGTCAAGATGCACAATGATTATGCATCATCGGGTCCGCGATATGGCATAGTGATGTATAAGCATCAAATACCCTCTTCGAAACGCTACGCAACTATAAATGATCCTTAGGCATCCTTTATACTCTTCCGGCTAAGCTATGAAGCTTATTTGGTACATATTTTGCATATGCACCTTCAACCAACTACCCCTCCCTATATATGTCTTAATGGAATTTCTACAAGTATGGAAAGGGGACCAAATTGACATGCCTGCTTCACTGTTCATCCGCAATGATTGCGTTACTTCGCAATGATTGTGTTCATCCGCAATGATTGTGTTACTTCACAATGATTGTGTATTGCGCAACACTCGTTCGGCCAGCCCTCTCTGGCCTGATGCACAATGATTGTGCGACATTAGGTCTAGGCCAATAACCTCTATAATACGCAATGATTACGCTGCAATCTCGAGGCCACCTACCCAAATGGCCTAATGCATTATAATGATGCAACATTGGAATTTTGTCAATATGCCTACGCAATGTGCCTTCCTTGGCACCAAATATGGCCCCGGGCCAAATGCATCTCACTATGCAAAGGAAGATTTGGGTGAAGCTTCATCACAAGCAAATGGCGCATCTTTTAGCATGCGCCATGCTAAAAACACGGGATGTTACATTATGACACCCTTCAAAGAATTTCTTCCACGAAATTCAAAATCAAAGTTATTTTGGACAATCTCTTTGGTTTGGATTTCCTGAGCAAAAGTCTCATACCAGATGCTCAAAAATCACGGGTTTCTTCAAGTTATCGTGAACAACAATTTATACCTTCTGAGCAACCGTCCCATACTACGTGCCCAGGAATCCAAAATTGCCCATGACAATACCAAGAATCGCAATTGGCCAGTGCCAAGAGGATATCTCGACCAGGTATCCTAGATGGCATCCCATACTACCACCCAGGAATCCCTAAGGTTCAGAAATTGAAAGGTGTCATGGAAATGATAAGATCTTAGCACAGTACTGTGTGGAACAGTTTTCAGTTGCCCACTGTCCCTGACGGTCATCCAGGTTGCCACTCGTAAGTGGGATGCTAGCCGGGCCTGACAACGCACACCCTTGGCCAGTGCCAACGTGTGGGGATGATCAGTCCCATTGTCTACCCACCATCCCATACGGTCTTCCGGATATCCAGTCGTAAGTGGGGTGCCACTTGGGCCAGGCAAACTCACAGTACTTAAACAAGCTCAAATCGATTCACAAAGTAACTGGCATAGCAGTTACAAACTCCTTTCCGCGCAAAAGTTGGCATACTCTCCAACTTTATTTCCTTTAGAAGGAAACAATGCCCGTTTGACGAGTCCACTCCGCACAAGTCCCTAGAGTTTTGTACGAACTTTTACTGATACCAAATGTGACGGGCCGAAAAATTACGGCTGGTACGCCTGGGCACGAAGGCCATAACTCCCCCCGGTGCGACATACTGATGCTACTTACCAGGCCTTATAGCTAGGAAAATGCACATACATTTTCCCCCGCAAGCATGCTCGTGGAGCATGTTCCAGCTAACTTAGCTTCCACACCGTTCCAACTTACCGTTGTTCCGCGAAGGGTTTATTAAGAAAACGAAAACTTTCCTAAAACGGCAAAAACGACCTTTTAAGGCTCTAAATGATGAAATTTGGCTAAATTCGGGTGGCCATGTGGATCTATAGATCAACATGTATTGATCTTTGGGCCGTTTCCCATCAAAATGAACTCCTCTTGAGCTAAATTACGACACTCGGGTTTTTAGCCTATGTCGAACACCTTGATAGGAAGTATGAGCATCCGATGAATGGAATGCAACTTGCCTCATCAAGTTTGGTCACAATCATCTCTTGCGTCGAGCTACCGAGCCAGATTATATGAGAGGACAGAATGTCGCAATCATCTCACAATTTGATGATATGAGCGACAAAGTGCTGGACCGGAAATGCTGCAACTCATTGCGGCTGACTACGTACCCTTCCCTACTCTAAAGGGATCAAGCACAGACCGTAGTTCATCTTTGAAGGGACGGAATCCTTAACCAACTCGATTGCAAGGCCGTGGCCTAACAATAATGGTAATGGCCTGGTCCGTATAGGCCATTCCGTCAAGATGCACAATAATTATGCATCATCGGGTCCGCGATATGGCATAGTGATGTATAAGCATCAAATACCCTCTTCGAAATGCTACGCAATTATAAATGAGCCTTAGGCATCCTTTATACTCTTCCGACTAAGCTATGAAGCTTATTTGGTACATATTCCGCATATGCACCTTCAACCAACTACCCCTCCCTATATATGTCTTAATGGAATTTCTACAAGTATGGAAAGGGGACCAAATTGACATGCCTGCTTCACTGTTCATCCGCAATGATTGCGTTACTTCGCAATGATTTTGTTCATCCGCAATGATTGTGTTACTTCCCAATGATTGTGTATTGCGCAACACTCGTTCGGCCATCCCTCTCTGGCCTGATGCACAATGATTGTGCGACATTAGGTCTAGGCCAATAACCTCTATAATACGCAATGATTACGCTGCAATCTCGAGGCCACCTACCTAACTGGCCTAATGCATTATGATGATGCAACATTGGAATTTTTTCAATATGCCTACGCAATGTGCCTTCCTTGGCACCAAATATGGCCCCGGGCCAAATGCATCCCACTATGCAAAGGAAGCTTTGGGTGAAGCTTCATCACAAGCAAAGGGCGCATCTTTTAGCATGCGCCATGCTAAAAACACGGGATGTTACATTATCACACCCTTCAAAGAATTTCGTCCTCGAAATTCAAAATCAAAGCTATTTTGGACAATCTCTTCGGTTTGGATTTCCTGAGCAAAAGTCTCATACCCGATGCTCAAAAATCACGGGTTTCTTCAAGTTATCGTGAACAACAATTTATACCTTCTGAGCAACCGTCCCATACTACGTGCCCAGGTTGCCCATGACAATACCAAGAATCGCAATTGGCCAGTGCCAAGAGGATATCTCGACCAGGTATCCTAGATGGCATCCCATACTACCACCCAGGAATCCCTAAGGTTTAGAAATTGAAAGGTGTCATGGAAATGATAAGATCTTAGCACAGTACTGTGTGGAACAGTTTTCAGTTGCCCACTTTCCCTGACGGTCATCCAGGTTGCCACTCGTAAGTGGGATGCTAGCCGGGACTGACAACGCACACCCTTGGCCAGTGCCAACGTGTGGGGATGATCAGTCCCATTGTCTACCCACCATCCCATACGGTCTTCCGGATATCCAGTCGTAAGTGGGGTGCCACTTAGGCCAGGCAAACTCACAGTACTTAAACAAGCTCAAATCGATTCACAAAGTAACTGGCATAGCAGTTACAAACTCCTTTCCGCGCAAAAGTTGGCATACTCTCCAACTTTATTTCCTTTAGAAGGAAACAATGCCCGTTTGACGAGTCCACTCCGCACAAGTCCCTAGAGTTTTGTCCGAACTTTTTCTGATACCAAATGTGACGGGCCAAAAAATTACGCCTGGTACGCCTGGGCACGAAGGCCATAACTCCCCCGGTGTGACATACTGATGCTACTTACCAGGCCTTATAGCTAGGAAAATGCACATACATTTTCCCCCGCAAGCATGCTCGTGGAGCATGTTCCAGCTAACTTAGCTTCCACACCGTTCCAACTTACCGTTGTTCCGCGAAGGGTTTATTAAGAAAACGAAAACTTTCCTAAAACGGCAAAAACGACCTTTTAAGGCTCTAAATGATGAAATTTGGCTAAATTCGGGTGGCCATGTGGATCTATAGATCAACATGTATTGATCTTTGGGCCGTTTCCCATCAAAATGAACTCCTCTTGAGCTAAATTACGACACTCGGGTTTTTAGCCTATGTCGAACGCCTTGATAGGAAGTATGAGCATCCGATGAATGGAATGCAACTTGCCTCATCAAGTTTGGACACAATCATCTCTTGCGTCGAGCTACCGAGCCAGATTATATGAGAGGACAGAATGTCGCAATCATCTCACAATTTGATGATATGAGCGACAAAGTGCTGGACCGGAAATGCTGCAACTCATTGCGGCTGACTACGTACCCTTCCCTACTCTAAAGGGATCAAGCACAGACCGTAGTTCATCCTTGAAGGGACGGAATCCTAAACCAACTCGATTGCAAGGCCTTGGCCTAACAATAATGGTAATGGCCTGGTCCGTATAGGCCATTCCGTCAAGATGCACAATGATTATGCATCATCGGGTCCGCGATATGGCATAGTGATGTATAAGCATCAAATACCCTCTTCGAAATGCTACGCAATTATAAATGAGCCTTAGGCATCCTTTATACTCTTCCGGCTAAGCTATGAAGCTTATTTGGTACATATTCCGCATATGCACCTTCAACCAACTACCCCTCCCTATATATGTCTTAATGGAATTTCTACAAGTATGGAAAGGGGACCAAATTGACATGCCTGCTTCACTGTTCATCCGCAATGATTGCGTTACTTCGCAATGATTTTGTTCATCCGCAATGATTGTGTTACTTCCCAATGATTGTGTATTGCGCAACACTCGTTCGGCCAGCCCTCTCTGGCCTGATGCACAATGATTGTGCGACATTAGGTCTAGGCCAATAACCTCTATAATACGCAATGATTACGCTGCAATCTCGAGGCCACCTACCCAACTGGCCTAATGCATTATGATGATGCAACATTGGAATTTTGTCAATATGCCTACGCAATGTGCCTTCCTTGGCACCAAATATGGCCCCGGGCCAAATGCATCTCACTATGCAAAGGAAGCTTTGGGTGAAGCTTCATCACAAGCAAATGGCGCATCTTTTAGCATGCGCCATTCTAAAAACACGGGATGTTACATTATCACACCCTTCAAAGAATTTCGTCCTCGAAATTCAAAATCAAAGCTATTTTGGACAATCTCTTCGGTTTGGATTTCCTGAGCAAAAGTCTCATACCCGATGCTCAAAAATCACGGGTTTCTTCAAGTTATCGTGAACAACAATTTATACCTTCTGAGCAACCGTCCCATACTACGTGCCCAGGTTGCCCATGACAATACCAAGAATCGCAATTGGCCAGTGCCAAGAGGATATCTCGACCAGGTATCCTAGATGGCATCCCATACTACCACCCAGGAATCCCTAAGGTTTAGAAATTGAAAGGTGTCATGGAAATGATAAGATCTTAGCACAGTACTGTGTGGAACAGTTTTCAGTTGCCCACTGTCCCTGACGGTCATCCAGGTTGCCACTCGTAAGTGGGATGCTAGCCGGGACTGACAACGCACACCCTTGGCCAGTGCCAACGTGTGGGGATGATCAGTCCCATTGTCTACCCACCATCCCATACGGTCTTCCGGATATCCAGTCGTAAGTGGGGTGCCACTTAGGCCAGGCAAACTCACAGTACTTAAACAAGCTCAAATCGATTCACAAAGTAACTGGCATAACAGTTACAAACTCCTTTCCGCGCAAAAGTTGGCATACTCTCCAACTTTATTTCCTTTAGAAGGAAACAATGCCCGTTTGACGAGTCCACTCCGCACAAGTCACTAGAGTTTTGTCCGAATTTTTTCTGATACCAAATGTGACGGGCCGAAAAATTACGCCTGGTACGCCTGGGCACGAAGGCCATAACTCCCCCGGTGCGACATACTGATGCTACTTACCAGGCCTTATAGCTAGGAAAATGCACATACATTTTCCCCCGCAAGCATGCTCGTGGAGCATGTTCCAGCTAACTTAGATTCCACACCGTTCCAACTTACCGTTGTTCCGCGAAGGGTTTATTAAGAAAACGAAAACTTTCCTAAAACGGCAAAAACGACCTTTTAAGGCTCTAAATGATGAAATTTGGCTAAATTCGGGTGGCCATGTGGATCTATAGATCAACATGTATTGATCTTTGGGCCGTTTCCCATCAAAATGAACTCCTCTTGAGCTAAATTACGACACTCGGGTTTTTAGCCTATGTCGAACGCCTTGATAGGAAGTATGAGCATCCGATGAATGGAATGCAACTTGCCTCATCAAGTTTGGACACAATCATCTCTTGCGTCGAGCTACCGAGCCATATTATATGAGAGGACAGAATGTCGCAATCATCTCACAATTTGATGATATGAGCGACAAAGTGCTGGACCGGAAATGCTGCAACTCATTGCGGCTGACTACGTACCCTTCCCTACTCTAAAGGGATCAAGCACAGACCGTAGTTCATCCTTGAAGGGACGGAATCCTAAACCAACTCGATTGCAAGGCCGTGGCCTAACAATAATGGTAATGGCCTGGTCCGTATAGGCCATTCCGTCAAGATGCACAATGATTATGCATCATCGGGTCCGCGATATGGCATAGTGATGTATAAGCATCAAATACCCTCTTCGAAATGCTACACAATTATAAATGAGCCTTAGGCATACTTTATACTCTTCCGGCTAAGCTATGAAGCTTATTTGGTACATATTCCGCATATGCACCTTCAACCAACTACCCCTCCCTATATATGTCTTAATGGAATTTCTACAAGTATGGAAAGGGGACCAAATTGACATGCCTGCTTCACTGTTCATCCGCAATGATTGCGTTACTTCGCAATGATTTTGTTCATCCGCAATGATTGTGTTACTTCCCAATGATTGTGTATTGCGAAACACTCGTTCGGCCATCCCTCTCTGGCCTGATGCACAATGATTGTGCGACATTAGGTCTAGGCCAATAACCTCTATAATACGCAATGATTACGCTGCAATCTCGAGGCCACCTACCCAACTGGCCTAATGCATTATGATGATGCAACATTGGAATTTTGTCAATATGCCTACGCAATGTGCCTTCCTTGGCACCAAATATGGCCCCGGGCCAAATGCATCTCACTATGCAAAGGAAGCTTTGGGTGAAGCTTCATCACAAGCAAATGGCGCATCTTTTAGCATGCGCCATGCTAAAAACACGGGATGTTACATTATCACACCCTTCAAAGAATTTTGTCCTCGAAATTCAAAATCAAAGCTATTTTGGACAATCTCTTCGGTTTGGATTTCCTGAGCAAAAGTCTCATACCAGATGCTCAAAAATCACGGGTTTCTTCAAGTTATCGTGAACAACAATTTATACCTTCTGAGCAACCGTCCCATACTACGTGCCCAGGAATCCAAAATTGCCCATGACAATAACAAGAATCGCAATTGGCCAGTGCCAAGAGGATATCTCGACCAGGTATCCTAGATGG
>NC_039360.1:110648515-110684338 GCF_003573695.1 Papaver somniferum | reverse complement strand
CAGTTACAAACTCCTTTCCGCGCAAAAGTTGGCATACTCTCCAACTTTATTTCCTTTAGAAGGAAACAATGCCCGTTTGACGAGTCCACTCCGCACAAGTCACTAGAGTTTTGTCCGAATTTTTTCTGATACCAAATGTGACGGGCCGAAAAATTACGCCTGGTACGCCTGGGCACGAAGGCCATAACTCCCCCGGTGCGACATACTGATGCTACTTACCAGGCCTTATAGCTAGGAAAATGCACATACATTTTCCCCCGCAAGCATGCTCGTGGAGCATGTTCCAGCTAACTTAGCTTCCACACCGTTCCAACTTACCGTTGTTCCGCGAAGGGTTTATTAAGAAAACGAAAACTTTCCTAAAACGGCAAAAACGACCTTTTAAGGCTCTAAATGATGAAATTTGGCTAAATTCGGGTGGCCATGTGGATCTATAGATCAACATGTATTGATCTTTGGGCCGTTTCCCATCAAAATGAACTCCTCTTGAGCTAAATTACGACACTCGGGTTTTTAGCCTATGTCGAACGCCTTGATAGGAAGTATGAGCATCCGATGAATGGAATGCAACTTGCCTCATCAAGTTTGGACACAATCATCTCTTGCGTCGAGCTACCGAGCCATATTATATGAGAGGACAGAATGTCGCAATCATCTCACAATTTGATGATATGAGCGACAAAGTGCTGGACCGGAAATGCTGCAACTCATTGCGGCTGACTACGTACCCTTCCCTACTCTAAAGGGATCAAGCACAGACCGTAGTTCATCCTTGAAGGGACGGAATCCTAAACCAACTCGATTGCAAGGCCGTGGCCTAACAATAATGGTAATGGCCTGGTCCGTATAGGCCATTCCGTCAAGATGCACAATGATTATGCATCATCGGGTCCGCGATATGGCATAGTGATGTATAAGCATCAAATACCCTCTTCGAAATGCTACACAATTATAAATGAGCCTTAGGCATACTTTATACTCTTCCGGCTAAGCTATGAAGCTTATTTGGTACATATTCCGCATATGCACCTTCAACCAACTACCCCTCCCTATATATGTCTTAATGGAATTTCTACAAGTATGGAAAGGGGACCAAATTGACATGCCTGCTTCACTGTTCATCCGCAATGATTGCGTTACTTCGCAATGATTTTGTTCATCCGCAATGATTGTGTTACTTCCCAATGATTGTGTATTGCGAAACACTCGTTCGGCCATCCCTCTCTGGCCTGATGCACAATGATTGTGCGACATTAGGTCTAGGCCAATAACCTCTATAATACGCAATGATTACGCTGCAATCTCGAGGCCACCTACCCAACTGGCCTAATGCATTATGATGATGCAACATTGGAATTTTGTCAATATGCCTACGCAATGTGCCTTCCTTGGCACCAAATATGGCCCCGGGCCAAATGCATCTCACTATGCAAAGGAAGCTTTGGGTGAAGCTTCATCACAAGCAAATGGCGCATCTTTTAGCATGCGCCATGCTAAAAACACGGGATGTTACATTATCACACCCTTCAAAGAATTTTGTCCTCGAAATTCAAAATCAAAGCTATTTTGGACAATCTCTTCGGTTTGGATTTCCTGAGCAAAAGTCTCATACCAGATGCTCAAAAATCACGGGTTTCTTCAAGTTATCGTGAACAACAATTTATACCTTCTGAGCAACCGTCCCATACTACGTGCCCAGGAATCCAAAATTGCCCATGACAATAACAAGAATCGCAATTGGCCAGTGCCAAGAGGATATCTCGACCAGGTATCCTAGATGGAATCCCATACTACCACCCAGGAATCCCTAAGGTTTAGAAATTGAAAGGTGTCATGGAAATGATAAGATCTTAGCACAGTACTGTGTGAAACAGTTTTCAGTTGCCCACTGTCCCTGACGGTCATCCAGGTTGCCACTCGTAAGTGGGATGCTAGCCGGGACTGACAACACACACCCTTGGCCAGTGCCAACGTGTGGGGATGATCAGTCCCATTGTCTACCCACCATCCCATACGGTCTTCCGGATATCCAGTCGTAAGTTGGGTGCCACTTAGGCCAGGCAAACTCACAGTACTTAAACAAGCTCAAATCGATTCACAAAGTAACTGGCATAGCAGTTACAAACTCCTTTCCGCGCAAAAGTTGGCATACTCTCCAACTTTATTTCCTTTAGAAGGAAACAATGCCCGTTTGACGAGTCCACTCCGCACAAGTCACTAGAGTTTTGTCCGAATTTTTTCTGATACCAAATGTGACGGGCCGAAAAATTACGCCTGGTACGCCTGGGCACGAAGGCCATAACTCCCCCGGTGCGACATACTGATGCTACTTACCAGGCCTTATAGCTAGGAAAATGCACATACATTTTCCCCCGCAAGCATGCTCGTGGAGCATGTTCCAGCTAACTTAGCTTCCACACCGTTCCAACTTACCGTTGTTCCGCGAAGGGTTTATTAAGAAAACGAAAACTTTCCTAAAACGGCAAAAACGACCTTTTAAGGCTCTAAATGATGAAATTTGGCTAAATTCGGGTGGCCATGTGGATCTATAGATCAACATGTATTGATCTTTGGGACGTTTCCCATCAAAATGAACTCCTCTTGAGCTAAATTACGACACTCGGGTTTTTAGCCTATGTCGAACGCCTTGATAGGAAGTATGAGCATCCGATGAATGGAATGCAACTTGCCTCATCAAGTTTGGACACAATCATCTCTTGCGTCGAGCTACCGATCCAGATTATATGAGAGGACAGAATGTCGCAATCATCTCACAATTTGATGATATGAGCGACAAAGTGCTGGACCGGAAATGCTGCAACTCATTGCGGCTGACTACGTACCCTTCCCTACTCTAAAGGGATCAAGCACAGACCGTAGTTCATCCTTGAAGGGACGGAATCCTAAACCAACTCGATTTCAAGGCCGTGGCCTAACAATAATGGTAATGGCCTGGTCCGTATAGGCCATTCCGTCAAGATGCACAATGATTATGCATCATCGGGTCCGCGATATGGCATAGTGATGTATAAGCATCAAATACCCTCTTCGAAATGCTACGCAATTATAAATGAGCCTTAGGCATCCTTTATACTCTTCCGGCTAAGCTATGAAGCTTATTTGGTACATATTCCGCATATGCACCTTCAACCAACTACCCCTCCCTATATATGTCTTAATGTAATTTCTACAAGTATGGAAAGGGGACCAAATTGACATGCCTGCTTCACTGTTCATCCGCAATGATTGCGTTACTTCGCAATGATTTTGTTCATCCGCAATGATTGTGTTACTTCCCAATGATTGTGTATTGCGCAACACTCGTTCGGCCAGCCCTCTCTGGCCTGATGCACAATGATTGTGCGACATTAGGTCTAGGCCAATAACCTCTATAATACGCAATGATTACGCTGCAATCTCGAGGCCACCTACCCAACTGGCCTAATGCATTATGATGATGCAACATTCGAATTTTGTCAATATGCCTATGCAATGTGCCTTCCTTGGCACCAAATATGGCCCCGGGCCAAATGCATCTCACTATGCAAAGGAAGCTTTGGGTGAAGCTTCATCACAAGCAAATGGCGCATCTTTTAGCATGCGCCATGCTAAAAACACGGGATGTTACATTATCACACCCTTCAAAGAATTTCGTCCTCGAAATTCAAAATCAAAGCTATTTTGGACAATCTCTTCGGTTTGGATTTCCTGAGCAAAAGTCTCATACCAGATGCTCAAAAATCACGGGTTTCTTCAAGTTATCGTGAACAACAATTTATACCTTCTGAGCAACCGTCCCATACTACGTGCCCAGGAATCCAAAATTGCCCATGACAATAACAAGAATCGCAATTGGCCAGTGCCAAGAGGATATCTCGACCAGGTATCATAGATGGCATCCCATACTACCACCCAGGAATCCCTAAGGTTTAGAAATTGAAAGGTGTCATGGAAATGATAAGATCTTAGCACAGTACTGTGTGGAACAGTTTTCAGTTGCCCACTTTCCCTGACGGTCATCCAGGTTGCCACTCGTAAGTGGGATGCTAGCCGGGACTGACAACGCACACCCTTGGCCAGTGCCAACGTGTGGGGATGATCAGTCCCATTGTCTACCCACCATCCCATACGGTCTTCCGGATATCCAGTCGTAAGTGGGGTGCCACTTAGGCCAGGCAAACTCACAGTACTTAAACAAGCTCAAATCGATTCACAAAGTAACTGGCATAGCAGTTACAAACTCCTTTCCGCGCAAAAGTTGGCATACTCTCCAACTTTATTTCCTTTAGAAGGAAACAATGCCCGTTTGACGAGTCCACTCCGCACAAGTCCCTAGAGTTTTGTCCGAACTTTTTCTGATACCAAATGTGACGGGCCAAAAAATTACGCCTGGTACGCCTGGGCACGAAGGCCATAACTCCCCCGGTGTGACATACTGATGCTACTTACCAGGCCTTATAGCTAGGAAAATGCACATACATTTTCCCCCGCAAGCATGCTCGTGGAGCATGTTCCAGCTAACTTAGCTTCCACACCGTTCCAACTTACCGTTGTTCCGCGAAGGGTTTATTAAGAAAACGAAAACTTTCCTAAAACGGCAAAAACGACCTTTTAAGGCTCTAAATGATGAAATTTGGCTAAATTCGGGTGGCCATGTGGATCTATAGATCAACATGTATTGATCTTTGGGCCGTTTCCCATCAAAATGAACTCCTCTTGAGCTAAATTACGACACTCGGGTTTTTAGCCTATGTCGAACGCCTTGATAGGAAGTATGAGCATCCGATGAATGGAATGCAACTTGCCTCATCAAGTTTGGACACAATCATCTCTTGCGTCGAGCTACCGAGCCAGATTATATGAGAGGACAGAATGTCGCAATCATCTCACAATTTGATGATATGAGCGACAAAGTGCTGGACCGGAAATGCTGCAACTCATTGCGGCTGACTACGTACCCTTCCCTACTCTAAAGGGATCAAGCACAGACCGTAGTTCATCCTTGAAGGGACGGAATCCTAAACCAACTCGATTGCAAGGCCGTGGCCTAACAATAATGGTAATGGCCTGGTCCGTATAGGCCATTCCGTCAAGATGCACAATGATTATGCATCATCGGGTCCGGATATGGCATAGTGATGTATAAGCATCAAATACCCTCTTCGAAATGCTACGCAATTATAAATGAGCCTTAGGCATCCTTTATACTCTTCCGGCTAAGCTATGAAGCTTATTTGGTACATATTCCGCATATGCACCTTCAACCAACTACCCCTCCCTATATATGTCTTAATGGAATTTCTACAAGTATGGAAAGGGGACCAAATTGACATGCCTGCTTCACTGTTCATCCGCAATGATTGCGTTACTTCACAATGATTTTGTTCATCCGCAATGATTGTGTTACTTCCCAATGATTGTGTATTGCGCAACACTCGTTCGGCCATCCCTCTCTGGCCTGATGCACAATGATTGTGCGACATTAGGTCTAGGCCAATAACCTCTATAATACGCAATGATTACGCTGCAATCTCGAGGCCACCTACCCAACTGGCCTAATGCATTATGATGATGCAACATTGGAATTTTGTCAATATGCCTACGCAATGTGCCTTCCTTGGCACCAAATATGGCCCCGGGCCAAATGCATCTCACTATGCAAAGGAAGCTTTGGGTGAAGCTTCATCACAAGAAAATGGCGCATCTTTTAGCATGCGCCATGCTAAAAACACGGGATGTTACATTATCACACCCTTCAAAGAATTTCGTCCTCGAAATTCAAAATCAAAGCTATTTTGGACAATCTCTTCGGTTTGGATTTCCTGAGCAAAAGTCTCATACCAGATGCTCAAAAATCACGGGTTTCTTCAAGTTATCGTGAACAACAATTTATACCTTCTGAGCAACCGTCCCATACTACGTGCCCAGGAATCCAAAATTGCCCATGACAATAACAAGAATCGCAATTGGCCAGTGCCAAGAGGATATCTCGACCAGGTATCCTAGATGGCATCCCATACTACCACCCAGGAATCCCTAAGGTTTAGAAATTGAAAGGTGTCATGGAAATGATAAGATCTTAGCACAGTACTGTGTGGAACAGTTTTCAGTTGCCCACTTTCCCTGACGGTCATCCAGGTTGCCACTCGTAAGTGGGATGCTAGCCGGGACTGACAACGCACACCCTTGGCCAGTGCCAACGTGTGGGGATGATCAGTCCCATTGTCTACCCACCATCCCATACGGTCATCCGGATATCCAGTCGTAAGTGGGGTGCCACTTAGGCCAGGCAAACTCACAGTACTTAAACAAGCTCAAATCGATTCACAAAGTAACTGGCATAGCAGTTACAAACTCCTTTCCGCGCAAAAATTGGCATACTCTCCAACTTTATTTCCTTTAGAAGGAAACAATGCCCGTTTGACGAGTCCACTCCGCACAAGTCCCTAGAGTTTTGTCCGAACTTTTTCTGATACCAAATGTGACGGGCCGAAAAATTACGCCTGGTACGCCTGGGCACGAAGGCCATAACTCCCCCGGTGCGACATACTGATAATACTTACCAGGCCTTATAGCTAGGAAAATGCAGATACATTTTCCCCCGCAAGCATGCTCGTGGAGCATGTTCCAGCTAACTTAGCTTCCACACCGTTCCAACTTACCGTTGTTCCGCGAATGGTTTATTAAGAAAACGAAAACTTTCCTAAAACGGCAAAAACGACCTTTTAAGGCTCTAAATGATGAAATTTGGCTAAATTCGGGTGGCCATGTGGATCTATAGATCAACATGTATTGATCTTTGGGCCGTTTCCCATCAAAATGAACTCCTCTTGAACTAAATTACGACACTCGGGTTTTTAGCCTATGTCGAACGCCTTGATAGGAAGTATGAGCATCCGATGAATGGAATGCAACTTGCCTCATCAAGTTTGGACACAATCATCTCTTGCGTCGAGCTACCGAGCCAGATTATATGAGAGGACAGAATGTCGCAATCATCTCACAATTTGATGATATGAGCGACAAAGTGCTGGACCGGAAATGCTGCAACTCATTGCGGCTGACTACGTACCCTTCCCTACTCTAAAGGGATCAAGCACAGACCGTAGTTCATCCTTGAAGGGACGGAATCCTAAACCAACTCGATTGCAAGGCCTTGGCCTAACAATAATGGTAATGGCCTGGTCCGTATAGGCCATTCCGTCAAGATGCACAATGATTATGCATCATCGGGTCCGCGATATGGCATAGTGATGTATAAGCATCAAATACCCTCTTCGAAATGCTACGCAATTATAAATGAGCCTTAGGCATCCTTTATACTCTTCCGGCTAAGCTATGAAGCTTATTTGGTACATATTCCGCATATGCACCTTCAACCAACTACCCCTCCCTATATATGTCTTAATGGAATTTCTACAAGTATGGAAAGGGGACCAAATTGACATGCCTGCTTCATTGTTCATCCGCAATGATTGCGTTACTTCACAATGATTTTTTTCATCCGCAATGATTGTGTTACTTCCCAATGATTGTGTATTGCGCAACACTCGTTCGGCCAGCCCTCTCTGGCCTGATGCACAATGATTGTGCGACATTAGGTCTAGGCCAATAACCTCTATAATACGCAATGATTACGCTGCAATCTCGAGGCCACCTACCCAACTGGCCTAATGCATTATGATGATGCAACATTGGAATTTTGTCAATATGCCTACGCAATGTGCCTTCCTTGGCACCAAATATGGCCCCGGGCCAAATGCATCTCACTATGCAAAGGAAGCTTTGGGTGAAGCTTCATCACAAGCAAATGGCGCATCTTTTAGCATGCGCCATGCTAAAAACACGGGATGTTACATTATCACACCCTTCAAAGAATTTCGTCCTCGAAATTCAAAATCAAAGCTATTTTGGACAATCTCTTCGGTTTGGATTTCCTGAGCAAAAGTCTCATACCAGATGCTCAAAAATCACGGGTTTCTTCAAGTTATCGTGAACAACAATTTATACCTTCTGAGCAACCGTCCCATACTACGTGCCCAGGAATCCAAAATTGCCCATGACAATAACAAGAATCGCAATTGGCCAGTGCCAAGAGGATATCTCGACCAGGTATCATAGATGGCATCCCATACTACCACCCAGGAATCCCTAAGGTTTAGAAATTGAAAGGTGTCATGGAAATGATAAGATCTTAGCACAGTACTGTGTGGAACAGTTTTCAGTTGCCCACTTTCCCTGACGGTCATCCAGGTTGCCACTCGTAAGTGGGATGCTAGCCGGGACTGACAACGCACACCCTTGGCCAGTGCCAACGTGTGGGGATGATCAGTCCCATTGTCTACCCACCATCCCATACGGTCTTCCGGATATCCAGTCGTAAGTGGGGTGCCACTTAGGCCAGGCAAACTCACAGTACTTAAACAAGCTCAAATCGATTCACAAAGTAACTGGCATAGCAGTTACAAACTCCTTTCCGCGCAAAAGTTGGCATACTCTCCAACTTTATTTCCTTTAGAAGGAAACAATGCCCGTTTGACGAGTCCACTCCGCACAAGTCCCTAGAGTTTTGTCCGAACTTTTTCTGATACCAAATGTGACGGGCCAAAAAATTACGCCTGGTACGCCTGGGCACGAAGGCCATAACTCCCCCGGTGTGACATACTGATGCTACTTACCAGGCCTTATAGCTAGGAAAATGCACATACATTTTCCCCCGCAAGCATGCTCGTGGAGCATGTTCCAGCTAACTTAGCTTCCACACCGTTCCAACTTACCGTTGTTCCGCGAAGGGTTTATTAAGAAAACGAAAACTTTCCTAAAACGGCAAAAACGACCTTTTAAGGCTCTAAATGATGAAATTTGGCTAAATTCGGGTGGCCATGTGGATCTATAGATCAACATGTATTGATCTTTGGGCCGTTTCCCATCAAAATGAACTCCTCTTGAGCTAAATTACGACACTCGGGTTTTTAGCCTATGTCGAACGCCTTGATAGGAAGTATGAGCATCCGATGAATGGAATGCAACTTGCCTCATCAAGTTTGGACACAATCATCTCTTGCGTCGAGCTACCGAGCCAGATTATATGAGAGGACAGAATGTCGCAATCATCTCACAATTTGATGATATGAGCGACAAAGTGCTGGACCGGAAATGCTGCAACTCATTGCGGCTGACTACGTACCCTTCCCTACTCTAAAGGGATCAAGCACAGACCGTAGTTCATCCTTGAAGGGACGGAATCCTAAACCAACTCGATTGCAAGGCCGTGGCCTAACAATAATGGTAATGGCCTGGTCCGTATAGGCCATTCCGTCAAGATGCACAATGATTATGCATCATCGGGTCCGGATATGGCATAGTGATGTATAAGCATCAAATACCCTCTTCGAAATGCTACGCAATTATAAATGAGCCTTAGGCATCCTTTATACTCTTCCGGCTAAGCTATGAAGCTTATTTGGTACATATTCCGCATATGCACCTTCAACCAACTACCCCTCCCTATATATGTCTTAATGGAATTTCTACAAGTATGGAAAGGGGACCAAATTGACATGCCTGCTTCACTGTTCATCCGCAATGATTGCGTTACTTCACAATGATTTTGTTCATCCGCAATGATTGTGTTACTTCCCAATGATTGTGTATTGCGCAACACTCGTTCGGCCATCCCTCTCTGGCCTGATGCACAATGATTGTGCGACATTAGGTCTAGGCCAATAACCTCTATAATACGCAATGATTACGCTGCAATCTCGAGGCCACCTACCCAACTGGCCTAATGCATTATGATGATGCAACATTGGAATTTTGTCAATATGCCTACGCAATGTGCCTTCCTTGGCACCAAATATGGCCCCGGGCCAAATGCATCTCACTATGCAAAGGAAGCTTTGGGTGAAGCTTCATCACAAGAAAATGGCGCATCTTTTAGCATGCGCCATGCTAAAAACACGGGATGTTACATTATCACACCCTTCAAAGAATTTCGTCCTCGAAATTCAAAATCAAAGCTATTTTGGACAATCTCTTCGGTTTGGATTTCCTGAGCAAAAGTCTCATACCAGATGCTCAAAAATCACGGGTTTCTTCAAGTTATCGTGAACAACAATTTATACCTTCTGAGCAACCGTCCCATACTACGTGCCCAGGAATCCAAAATTGCCCATGACAATAACAAGAATCGCAATTGGCCAGTGCCAAGAGGATATCTCGACCAGGTATCCTAGATGGAATCCCATACTACCACCCAGGAATCCCTAAGGTTTAGAAATTGAAAGGTGTCATGGAAATGATAAGATCTTAGCACAGTACTGTGTGAAACAGTTTTCAGTTGCCCACTGTCCCTGACGGTCATCCAGGTTGCCACTCGTAAGTGGGATGCTAGCCGGGACTGACAACACACACCCTTGGCCAGTGCCAACGTGTGGGGATGATCAGTCCCATTGTCTACCCACCATCCCATACGGTCTTCCGGATATCCAGTCGTAAGTTGGGTGCCACTTAGGCCAGGCAAACTCACAGTACTTAAACAAGCTCAAATCGATTCACAAAGTAACTGGCATAGCAGTTACAAACTCCTTTCCGCGCAAAAGTTGGCATACTCTCCAACTTTATTTCCTTTAGAAGGAAACAATGCCCGTTTGACGAGTCCACTCCGCACAAGTCACTAGAGTTTTGTCCGAATTTTTTCTGATACCAAATGTGACGGGCCGAAAAATTACGCCTGGTACGCCTGGGCACGAAGGCCATAACTCCCCCGGTGCGACATACTGATGCTACTTACCAGGCCTTATAGCTAGGAAAATGCACATACATTTTCCCCCGCAAGCATGCTCGTGGAGCATGTTCCAGCTAACTTAGCTTCCACACCGTTCCAACTTACCGTTGTTCCGCGAAGGGTTTATTAAGAAAACGAAAACTTTCCTAAAACGGCAAAAACGACCTTTTAAGGCTCTAAATGATGAAATTTGGCTAAATTCGGGTGGCCATGTGGATCTATAGATCAACATGTATTGATCTTTGGGCCGTTTCCCATCAAAATGAACTCCTCTTGAGCTAAATTACGACACTCGGGTTTTTAGCCTATGTCGAACGCCTTGATAGGAAGTATGAGCATCCGATGAATGGAATGCAACTTGCCTCATCAAGTTTGGACACAATCATCTCTTGCGTCGAGCTACCGAGCCATATTATATGAGAGGACAGAATGTCGCAATCATCTCACAATTTGATGATATGAGCGACAAAGTGCTGGACCGGAAATGCTGCAACTCATTGCGGCTGACTACGTACCCTTCCCTACTCTAAAGGGATCAAGCACAGACCGTAGTTCATCCTTGAAGGGACGGAATCCTAAACCAACTCGATTGCAAGGCCGTGGCCTAACAATAATGGTAATGGCCTGGTCCGTATAGGCCATTCCGTCAAGATGCACAATGATTATGCATCATCGGGTCCGCGATATGGCATAGTGATGTATAAGCATCAAATACCCTCTTCGAAATGCTACGCAATTATAAATGAGCCTTAGGCATCCTTTATACTCTTCCGGCTAAGCTATGAAGCTTATTTGGTACATATTCCGCATATGCACCTTCAACCAACTACCCCTCCCTATATATGTCTTAATGGAATTTCTACAAGTATGGAAAGGGGACCAAATTGACATGCCTGCTTCACTGTTCATCCGCAATGATTGCGTTACTTCGCAATGATTTTGTTCATCCGCAATGATTGTGTTACTTCCCAATGATTGTGTATTGCGCAACACTCGTTCGGCCAGCCCTCTCTGGCCTGATGCACAATGATTGTGCGACATTAGGTCTAGGCCAATAACCTCTATAATACGCAATGATTACGCTGCAATCTCGAGGCCACCTACCCAACTGGCCTAATGCATTATGATGATGCAACATTGGAATTTTGTCAATATGCCTACGCAATGTGCCTTCCTTGGCACCAAATATGGCCCCGGGCCAAATGCATCTCACTATGCAAAGGAAGCTTTGGGTGAAGCTTCATCACAAGCAAATGGCGCATCTTTTAGCATGCGCCATTCTAAAAACACGGGATGTTACATTATCACACCCTTCAAAGAATTTCGTCCTCGAAATTCAAAATCAAAGCTATTTTGGACAATCTCTTCGGTTTGGATTTCCTGAGCAAAAGTCTCATACCCGATGCTCAAAAATCACGGGTTTCTTCAAGTTATCGTGAACAACAATTTATACCTTCTGAGCAACCGTCCCATACTACGTGCCCAGGAATCCAAAATTGCCCATGACAATACCAAGAATCGCAATTGGCCAGTGCCAAGAGGATATCTCGACCAGGTATCCTAGATGGCATCCCATACTACCACCCAGGAATCCCTAAGGTTTAGAAATTGAAAGGTGTCATGGAAATGATAAGATCTTAGCACAGTACTGTGGAACAGTTTTCAGTTGCCCACTGTCCCTGACGGTCATCCAGGTTGCCACTTGTAAGTGGGATGCTAGCCGGGACTGACAACGCACACCCTTGGCTAGTTCCAACGTGTGGGGATGATCAGTCCCATTGTCTACCCACCATCCCATACGGTCCTCTGGATATCCAGTCGTAAGTGGGGTGCCACTTAGGCCAGGCAAACTCACAGTACTTAAACAAGCTCAAATCGATTCACAAAGTAACTGGCATAGCAGTTACAAACTCCTTTCCGCGCAAAAGTTGGCATACTCTCCAACTTTATTTCCTTTAGAAGGAAACAATGCCCGTTTGACGAGTCCACTCCGCACAAGTCCCTAGAGTTTTGTCAGAACTTGTTCTGATACCAAATGTGACGGGCCGAAAAATTACGCCTGATACGCCTGGGCACGAAGGCCATAACTCCCCCGGTGCGCCATACTGATGCTACTTACCAGGCCTTATAGCTAGGAAAATGCACATACATTTTCCCCCGCAAGCATGCTCGTGGAGCATGTTCCAGCTAACTTAGCTTCCACACCGTTCCAACTTACCGTTGTTCCGCGAAGGGTTTATTAAGAAAACGAAAACTTTCCTAAAATGGCAAAAACAACCTTTTAAGGATCTAAATGATGAAATTTGGCTAAATTCGGGTGGCCATGTGGATCTATAGATCAACATGTATTGATCTTTGGGCCGTTTCCCATCAAAATGAACTCCTCTTGAACTAAATTACGACACTCGGGTTTTTAGCCTATGTCGAACGCCTTGATAGGAAGTATGAGCATCCGATGAATGGAATGCAACTTGCCTCATCAAGTTTGGACAGAATCATCTCTTGCGTCGAGCTACCGAGCCAGATTATATGAGAGGACAGAATGTCGCAATCATCTTACAATTTGATGATATGAGCGACAAAGTGCTGGACCGGAAATGCTGCAACTCATTGCGGCTGACTACGTACTCTTCCCTACTCTAAAGGGATCAAGCACAGACCGTAGTTCATCCTTGAAGGGACGGAATCCTAAACCAACTCGATTGCAAGGCCGTGGCCTAACAATAATGGTAATGGCCTGGTCCGTATAGGCCATTCCGTCAAGATGCACAATGATTATGCATCATCGGGTCCGCGATATGGCATAGTGATGTATAAGCATCAAATACCCTCTTCGAAATGCTACGCAATTATAAATGAGCCTTAGGCATCCTTTATACTCTTCCGGCTAAGCTATGAAGCTTATTTGGTACATATTCCGCATATGCACCTTCAACCAACTACCCCTCCCTATATATGTCTTAATGGAATTTCTACAAGTATGGAAAGGGGACCAAATTGACATGCCTGCTTCACTGTTCATCCGCAATGATTGCGTTACTTCACAATGATTTTGTTCATCCGCAATGATTGTGTTACTTCCCAATGATTGTGTATTGCGCAACACTCGTTCGGCCAGCCCTCTCTGGCCTGATGCACAATGATTGTGCGACATTAGGTCTAGGCCAATAACCTCTATAATACGCAATGATTACGCTGCAATCTCGAGGCCACCTACCCAACTGGCCTAATGCATTATGATGATGCAACATTGGAATTTTGTCAATATGCCTACGCAATGTGCCTTCCTTGGCACCAAATATGGCCCCGGGCCAAATGCATCTCACTATGCAAAGGAAGCTTTGGGTGAAGCTTCATCACAAGAAAATGGCGCATCTTTTAGCATGCGCCATGCTAAAAACACGGGATGTTACATTATCACACCCTTCAAAGAATTTCGTCCTCGAAATTCAAAATCAAAGCTATTTTGGACAATCTCTTCGGTTTGGATTTCCTGAGCAAAAGTCTCATACCAGATGCTCAAAAATCACGGGTTTCTTCAAGTTATCGTGAACAACAATTTATACCTTCTGAGCAACCGTCCCATACCGCGTGCCCAGGAATCCAAAAGTGCCCACGACAATACCAAGAATCGCAATTGGCCAGTGCCAAGAGGATATCTCGACCAGGTATCCTAGATGGCATACCATACTACCACCCAGGAATCCCTAAGGTTCACAAATTGAAAGGTGTCATCAAAATGATAAGATCTTAGCACAGTACTGTGTGGAACAGTTTTCAGTTTCCCACCGTCCCTGACGGTCATCCAGGTTGCCAATCGTAAGTGGGATGCTAGCCGGGCCTGAAAACGCACACCCTTGGCCAGTGCCAACGTGTGGGGATGATCAGTCCCATTGTCTACCCACCGTCCCAGACGGTCTTCCGGATATCCACTCATAAGTGGGGTGCCACTTAGGCCAGGCAAACTCACAGTACTTAAACAATCTCAACTAGATTCACAAAGTAACTGGCATAGAAGTTACAAACTCCTTTCCGCTCAAAAGTTGGCCTACTCTTCAACTTTATTTCCTTTAGAAGGAAACAATGCTCGTTTGACGAGTCCACTCCGCACAAGTCTCTAGAGTTTTGTCGGAACTTGCCCTGATACCAACTGTGACGGGCCGAAAAATTACACCTGGCACGCCTGGGCACGAAGGCCATAATTCCCCCGGTGCGCCATACTGATGCTACTTACCAGGCCTTATAGCTAGGAAAATGCACATCCATTTTCCCTCGCAAGCATGCTCGTGGAGCATGTTCCAGCTAACTTAGCTTCCACACCGTTCCAACTTACCGTTGTTCCGCGATGGGTCTATTAAGAAAACGAAAACTTTCCTAAAACGACAAAAACGACCTTTTGAGGCTCTAAATGATTAAATTTTGCTCAATTCGGGTGGCCATGTGGATCTATAGATCAACATGTCTTGATATTTGGGCCGTTTCCCATCAAAATGAACTCCTCTTGAGCTAAATTACGACACTCGGGTTTTTAGCCTATGTCGAACGCCTTGATAGGAAGTATGAGCATCCGATGAATGGAATGCAACTTGCCTCATCAAGTTTGGCCACAATCATCTCTTGCGTCGAGCTACCGAGCCAGATGATATGAGAGGCCAGAATGTCACAATCATCTCACAATTTGATGATATGAGCGACAAATTGCTGGACCGGCAATGCTGCAACTCATTGCGGTTGCCTACGTACCCTTCCCTACTCTAAAGGGATCAAGCACAGACCGTAGTTCATCCTCGAAGGGATGGAAACCTAAACCAACTAGATTGCAAGGCCATGGCCTAACAATAATGGTAATGGCCTGGTCCGTATAGGACATTCCGTTAAGTTGCACAATGATTATGCATCATCGGGTCCGCGATATGGCATAGTGATGTCTAAGCATCAAATACCCTCTTCGAAACGCTATGCAACTATAAATGAGCCTTAGGCATCCTTTATACTCTTTCGGCTAAGCTATGAAGCTTATTTGGTACATAGTCCGCATATGCACCTTCAACCAACTACCCCTCCCTATATATGTCTTAATGGAATTTCTACAAGTATGGAAAGGGGACCAAATTGACATGCCTGCTTCACTGTTCATCCGCAATGATTGCGTTACTTTGCAATGATTGTGTTCATCCGCAATGATTGCGTTACTTCGCAATGATTGTGTTCATCCACAATGATTGTGTATTGCGCAACACTCGTTCGGCCAGCCCTCTCTAGCCTGATGCACAATGATTGTGCGACATTAGCTCTAGGCCAGTAACCTATATAATACGCAATGATTACGCTGCAATCTCGAGGCCGCCTACCCAACTGGCCTAATGCATTATGATGATGCAACATTGGACTTTTGCCAATATGCCTACGCAATGTGCCTTCCTTGGCACCAAATATGGCCCCGGGCCTAATGCATCTTACTATGCAAAGGAATCTTTGGGTGAAGCTTCATCAAAAGCAAATGGCGCATCTTTTAGTATGCGCCATGCTAAAAACACGGGATGTTACATTATCACACCCTTCAAAGAATTTCGTCCTCGAAATTCAAAATCAAAGCTATTGTGGACGATCTCTTCGGTTTGGATTTCCTAAGCAAAAGTCTCATACCAGATGCTCAAAAATCACAGGTTTCTTCAAGTTATCGTGAACAACAATTTAGACCTTGTGAGCAACCGTCCCATACCGCGTGCCCAGGAATCCAAAAGTGCCCACGACAATACCAAGAATCGCAATTGGCCAGTGCCAAGAGGATATCTCGACCAGGTATCCTAGATGGCATCCCATACTACCACCCAGGAATCCCTAAGGTTCACAAATTGAAAGGTGTCATCAAAATGATAAGATCTTAGCACAGTACTGTGTGGAACAGTTTTCAGTTTCCCACCGTCCCTGACGGTCATCCAGGTTGCCACTCGTAAGTGGGATGCTAGCCGGGCCTGAAAACGCACACCCTTGGCCAGTGCCAACGTGTGGGGATGATCAGTCCAATTGTCTACCCACCGTCCCAGACGGTCTTCCGGATATCCACTCATAAGTGGGGTGCCACTTAGGCCAGGCAAACTCACAGTACTTAAACAAGCTCAACTCGATTCACAAAGTAACTGGCATAGAAGTTACAAACTCCTTTCCGCTCAAAAGTTGGCCTACTCTTCAACTTTATTTCCTTTAGAAGGAAACAATGCTCGTTTGACGAGTCCACTCCGCACAAGTCTCTAGAGTTTTGTCGGAACTTGCCCTGATACCAACTGTGACGGGCCGAAAAATTACACCTGGCACGCCTGGGCACGAAGGCCATAATTCCCCCGGTGCGCCATACTGATGCTACTTACCAGGCCTTATAGCTAGGAAAATGCACATCCATTTTCCCTCGCAAGCATGCTCGTGGAGCATGTTCCAGCTAACTTAGCTTCCACACCGTTCCAACTTACCGTTGTTCCGCGATGGGTCTATTAAGAAAACGAAAACTTTCCTAAAACGACAAAACGACCTTTTGAGGCTCTAAATGATTAAATTTTTCTAAATTCGGGTGGCCATGTGGATCTATAGATCAACATGTCTTGATCTTTGGGCCGTTTCCCATCAAAATGAACTCCTCTTGAGCTAAATTACGACACTCGGGTTTTTAGCCTATGTCGAACGCCTTGATAGGAAGTATGAGCATCCGATGAATGGAATGCAACTTGCCTCATCAAGTTTGGCCACAATCATCTCTTGCGTCGAGCTACCGAGCCAGATGATATGAGAGGCCAGAATGTCACAATCATCTCACAATTTGATGATATGAGCGACAAATTGCTGGACCGGCAATGCTGCAACTCATTGCGGCTGCCTACGTACCCTTCCCTACTCTAAAGGGATCAATCACAGACCGTAGTTCATCCTCGAAGGGATGGAAACCTAAACCAACTAGATTGCAAGGCCGTGGCCTAACAATAATGGTAATGGCCTGGTCCGTATAGGCCATTCCGTTAAGATGCACAATGATTATGCATCATCGGGTCCGCGATATGGCATAGTGATGTCTAAGCATCAAATACCCTCTTCGAAACGCTACGCAACTATAAATGAGCCTTAGGGATCCTTTATACTCTTTCGGCTAAGCTATGAAGCTTATTTGGTACATAGTCCGCATATGCACCTTCAACCAACTACCCCTCCATATATATGTCTTAATGGATGTTCTACAAGTATGGAAAGGGGACCAAATTGACATGCCTGCTTCACTGTTCATCCGCAATGATTGCGTTACTTTGCAATGATTGTGTTCATCCGCAATGATTGCGTTACTTCGCAATGATTGTGTTCATCCACAATGATTGTGTATTGCGCAACACTCGTTCGGCCAGCCCTCTCTAGCCTGATGCACAATGATTGTGCGACATTAGCTCTAGGCCAGTAACCTATATAATACGCAATGATTACGCTGCAATCTCGAGGCCGCCTACCCAACTGGCCTAATGCATTATGATGATGCAACATTGGACTTTTGCCAATATGCCTACGCAATGTGCCTTCCTTGGCACCAAATATGGTCCCGGGCCAAATGCATCTTACTATGCAAAGGAATCTTTGGGTGAAGCTTCATCACAAGCAAATGGCGCATCTTTTAGTATGCGCCATGCTAAAAACACGGGATGTTACATTATCACACCCTTCAAAGAATTTCGTCCTCGAAATTCAAAATCAAAGCTATTGTGGACAATCTCTTCGGTTTGGATTTCCTAAGCAAAAGTCTCATACCAGATGCTCAAAAATCACTGGTTTCTTCAAGTTATCGTGAACAACAATTTAGACGTTCTGAGCAACCGTCCCATACCGTGTGCCTAGGAATCCAAAAGTGCCCACGACAATACCAAGAATCGCAATTGGCCAGTGCCAAGAGGATATCTCGACCAGGTATCCTAGATGGCATCCCATACTACCACCCAGGAATCCCTAAGGTTCACAAATTGAAAGGTGTCATCGAAATGATAAGATCTTAGCACAGTACTGTGTGAAACAGTTTTCAGTTTCCCACCGTCCCTGACGGTCATCCAAGTTGCCACTCGTAAGTGGGATGCTAGCCGAGCCTGAAAACACACACCCTTGGCCAGTGCCAACGTGTGGGGATGATCAGTCCCATTGTCTACCCACCGTCCCAGACGGTCTTCCGGATATCCACTCGTAAGTGGGGTGCTACTTAGTCCAGGCAAACTCACAGTACTTAAACAAGCTCAACTCGATTCACAAAGTAACTGGCATAGAAGTTACAAACTCCTTTCCGCTCAAAAGTTGGCCTACTCTTCAACTTTATTTCCTTTAGAAGGAAACAATGCTCGTTTGACGAGTCCACTCCGCACAAGTCTCTAGAGTTTTGTCGGAACTTGCCCTGATACCAACTGTGACGGGCCGAAAAATTACACCTGGCACGCCTGGGCACGAAGGCCATAATTCCCCCGGTGCGCCATACTGATGCTACTTACTAGGCCTTATAGCTAGGAAAATGCACATCCATTTTCCCTCGCAAGCATGCTCGTGGAGCATGTTCCAGCTAACTTAGCTTCCACACCGTTCCAACTTACCGTTGTTCCGCGATGGGTCTATTAAGAAAACGAAAACTTTCCTAAAACGACAAAACGACCTTTTGAGGCTCTAAATGATTAAATTTTTCTAAATTCGGGTGGCCATGTGGATCTATAGATCAACATGTCTTGATCTTTGGGCCGTTTCCCATCAAAATGAACTCCTCTTGAGCTAAATTACGACACTCGGGTTTTTAGCCTATGTCGAACGCCTTGATAGGAAGTATGAGCATCCGATGAATGGAATGCAACTTGCCTCATCAAGTTTGGCCACAATCATCTCTTGCGTCGAGCTACCGAGCCAGATGATATGAGAGGCCAGAATGTCACAATCATCTCACAATTTGATGATATGAGCGACAAATTGCTGGACCGGCAATGCTGCAACTCATTGCGGCTGCCTACGTACCCTTCCCTACTCTAAAGGGATCAATCACAGACCGTAGTTCATCCTCGAAGGGATGGAAACCTAAACCAACTAGATTGCAAGGCCGTGGCCTAACAATAATGGTAATGGCCTGGTCCGTATAGGCCATTCCGTTAAGATGCACAATGATTATGCATCATCGGGTCCGCGATATGGCATAGTGATGTCTAAGCATCAAATACCCTCTTCGAAACGCTACGCAACTATAAATGAGCCTTAGGGATCCTTTATACTCTTTCGGCTAAGCTATGAAGCTTATTTGGTACATAGTCCGCATATGCACCTTCAACCAACTACCCCTCCATATATATGTCTTAATGGATGTTCTACAAGTATGGAAAGGGGACCAAATTGACATGCCTGCTTCACTGTTCATCCGCAATGATTGCGTTACTTTGCAATGATTGTGTTCATCCGCAATGATTGCGTTACTTCGCAATGATTGTGTTCATCCACAATGATTGTGTATTGCGCAACACTCGTTCGGCCAGCCCTCTCTAGCCTGATGCACAATGATTGTGCGACATTAGCTCTAGGCCAGTAACCTATATAATACGCAATGATTACGCTGCAATCTCGAGGCCGCCTACCCAACTGGCCTAATGCATTATGATGATGCAACATTGGACTTTTGCCAATATGCCTACGCAATGTGCCTTCCTTGGCACCAAATATGGTCCCGGGCCAAATGCATCTTACTATGCAAAGGAATCTTTGGGTGAAGCTTCATCACAAGCAAATGGCGCATCTTTTAGTATGCGCCATGCTAAAAACACGGGATGTTACATTATCACACCCTTCAAAGAATTTCGTCCTCGAAATTCAAAATCAAAGCTATTGTGGACAATCTCTTCGGTTTGGATTTCCTAAGCAAAAGTCTCATACCAGATGCTCAAAAATCACTGGTTTCTTCAAGTTATCGTGAACAACAATTTAGACGTTCTGAGCAACCGTCCCATACCGTGTGCCTAGGAATCCAAAAGTGCCCACGACAATACCAAGAATCGCAATTGGCCAGTGCCAAGAGGATATCTCGACCAGGTATCCTAGATGGCATCCCATACTACCACCCAGGAATCCCTAAGGTTCACAAATTGAAAGGTGTCATCGAAATGATAAGATCTTAGCACAGTACTGTGTGAAACAGTTTTCAGTTTCCCACCGTCCCTGACGGTCATCCAAGTTGCCACTCGTAAGTGGGATGCTAGCCGAGCCTGAAAACGCACACCCTTGGCCAGTGCCAACGTGTGGGAATGATCAGTCCCATTGTCTACCCACCGTCCCAGACGGTCTTCCGGATATCCACTCGTAAGTGGGGTGCTACTTAGTCCAGGCAAACTCACAGTACTTAAACAAGCTCAACTCGATTCACAAAGTAACTGGCATAGAAGTTACAAACTCCTTTCCGCTCAAAAGTTGGCCTACTCTTCAACTTTATTTCCTTTAGAAGGAAACAATGCTCGTTTGACGAGTCCACTCCGCACAAGTCTCTAGAGTTTTGTCGGAACTTGCCCTGATACCAACTGTGACGGGCCGAAAAATTACACCTGGCACGCCTGGGCACGAAGGCCATAATTCCCCCGGTGCGCCATACTGATGCTACTTACTAGGCCTTATAGCTAGGAAAATGCACATCCATTTTCCCTCGCAAGCATGCTCGTGGAGCATGTTCCAGCTAACTTAGCTTCCACACCGTTCCAACTTACCGTTGTTCCGCGATGGGTCTATTAAGAAAACGAAAACTTTCCTAAAACGACAAAACGACCTTTTGAGGCTCTAAATGATTAAATTTTTCTAAATTCGGGTGGCCATGTGGATCTATAGATCAACATGTCTTGATCTTTGGGCCGTTTCCCATCAAAATGAACTCCTCTTGAGCTAAATTACGACACTCGGGTTTTTAGCCTATGTCGAACGCCTTGATAGGAAGTATGAGCATCCGATGAATGGAATGCAACTTGCCTCATCAAGTTTGGCCACAATCATCTCTTGCGTCGAGCTACCGAGCCAGATGATATGAGAGGCCAGAATGTCACAATCATCTCACAATTTGATGATATGAGCGACAAATTGCTGGACCGGCAATGCTGCAACTCATTGCGGCTGCCTACGTACCCTTCCCTACTCTAAAGGGATCAATCACAGACCGTAGTTCATCCTCGAAGGGATGGAAACCTAAACCAACTAGATTGCAAGGCCGTGGCCTAACAATAATGGTAATGGCCTGGTCCGTATAGGCCATTCCGTTAAGATGCACAATGATTATGCATCATCGGGTCCGCGATATGGCATAGTGATGTCTAAGCATCAAATACCCTCTTCGAAACGCTACGCAACTATAAATGAGCCTTAGGGATCCTTTATACTCTTTCGGCTAAGCTATGAAGCTTATTTGGTACATAGTCCGCATATGCACCTTCAACCAACTACCCCTCCATATATATGTCTTAATGGATGTTCTACAAGTATGGAAAGGGGACCAAATTGACATGCCTGCTTCACTGTTCATCCGCAATGATTGCGTTACTTTGCAATGATTGTGTTCATCCGCAATGATTGCGTTACTTCGCAATGATTGTGTTCATCCACAATGATTGTGTATTGCGCAACACTCGTTCGGCCAGCCCTCTCTAGCCTGATGCACAATGATTGTGCGACATTAGCTCTAGGCCAGTAACCTATATAATACGCAATGATTACGCTGCAATCTCGAGGCCGCCTACCCAACTGGCCTAATGCATTATGATGATGCAACATTGGACTTTTGCCAATATGCCTACGCAATGTGCCTTCCTTGGCACCAAATATGGTCCCGGGCCAAATGCATCTTACTATGCAAAGGAATCTTTGGGTGAAGCTTCATCACAAGCAAATGGCGCATCTTTTAGTATGCGCCATGCTAAAAACACGGGATGTTACATTATCACACCCTTCAAAGAATTTCGTCCTCGAAATTCAAAATCAAAGCTATTGTGGACAATCTCTTCGGTTTGGATTTCCTAAGCAAAAGTCTCATACCAGATGCTCAAAAATCACTGGTTTCTTCAAGTTATCGTGAACAACAATTTAGACGTTCTGAGCAACCGTCCCATACCGTGTGCCTAGGAATCCAAAAGTGCCCACGACAATACCAAGAATCGCAATTGGCCAGTGCCAAGAGGATATCTCGACCAGGTATCCTAGATGGCATCCCATACTACCACCCAGGAATCCCTAAGGTTCACAAATTGAAAGGTGTCATCGAAATGATAAGATCTTAGCACAGTACTGTGTGAAACAGTTTTCAGTTTCCCACCGTCCCTGACGGTCATCCAAGTTGCCACTCGTAAGTGGGATGCTAGCCGAGCCTGAAAACACACACCCTTGGCCAGTGCCAACGTGTGGGGATGATCAGTCCCATTGTCTACCCACCGTCCCAGACGGTCTTCCGGATATCCACTCGTAAGTGGGGTGCTACTTAGTCCAGGCAAACTCACAGTACTTAAACAAGCTCAACTCGATTCACAAAGTAACTGGCATAGAAGTTACAAACTCCTTTCCGCTCAAAAGTTGGCCTACTCTTCAACTTTATTTCCTTTAGAAGGAAACAATGCTCGTTTGACGAGTCCACTCCGCACAAGTCTCTAGAGTTTTGTCGGAACTTGCCCTGATACCAACTGTGACGGGCCGAAAAATTACACCTGGCACGCCTGGGCACGAAGGCCATAATTCCCCCGGTGCGCCATACTGATGCTACTTACTAGGCCTTATAGCTAGGAAAATGCACATCCATTTTCCCTCGCAAGCATGCTCGTGGAGCATGTTCCAGCTAACTTAGCTTCCACACCGTTCCAACTTACCGTTGTTCCGCGATGGGTCTATTAAGAAAACGAAAACTTTCCTAAAACGACAAAACGACCTTTTGAGGCTCTAAATGATTAAATTTTTCTAAATTCGGGTGGCCATGTGGATCTATAGATCAACATGTCTTGATCTTTGGGCCGTTTCCCATCAAAATGAACTCCTCTTGAGCTAAATTACGACACTCGGGTTTTTAGCCTATGTCGAACGCCTTGATAGGAAGTATGAGCATCCGATGAATGGAATGCAACTTGCCTCATCAAGTTTGGCCACAATCATCTCTTGCGTCGAGCTACCGAGCCAGATGATATGAGAGGCCAGAATGTCACAATCATCTCACAATTTGATGATATGAGCGACAAATTGCTGGACCGGCAATGCTGCAACTCATTGCGGCTGCCTACGTACCCTTCCCTACTCTAAAGGGATCAATCACAGACCGTAGTTCATCCTCGAAGGGATGGAAACCTAAACCAACTAGATTGCAAGGCCGTGGCCTAACAATAATGGTAATGGCCTGGTCCGTATAGGCCATTCCGTTAAGATGCACAATGATTATGCATCATCGGGTCCGCGATATGGCATAGTGATGTCTAAGCATCAAATACCCTCTTCGAAACGCTACGCAACTATAAATGAGCCTTAGGGATCCTTTATACTCTTTCGGCTAAGCTATGAAGCTTATTTGGTACATAGTCCGCATATGCACCTTCAACCAACTACCCCTCCATATATATGTCTTAATGGATGTTCTACAAGTATGGAAAGGGGACCAAATTGACATGCCTGCTTCACTGTTCATCCGCAATGATTGCGTTACTTTGCAATGATTGTGTTCATCCGCAATGATTGCGTTACTTCGCAATGATTGTGTTCATCCACAATGATTGTGTATTGCGCAACACTCGTTCGGCCAGCCCTCTCTAGCCTGATGCACAATGATTGTGCGACATTAGCTCTAGGCCAGTAACCTATATAATACGCAATGATTACGCTGCAATCTCGAGGCCGCCTACCCAACTGGCCTAATGCATTATGATGATGCAACATTGGACTTTTGCCAATATGCCTACGCAATGTGCCTTCCTTGGCACCAAATATGGTCCCGGGCCAAATGCATCTTACTATGCAAAGGAATCTTTGGGTGAAGCTTCATCACAAGCAAATGGCGCATCTTTTAGTATGCGCCATGCTAAAAACACGGGATGTTACATTATCACACCCTTCAAAGAATTTCGTCCTCGAAATTCAAAATCAAAGCTATTGTGGACAATCTCTTCGGTTTGGATTTCCTAAGCAAAAGTCTCATACCAGATGCTCAAAAATCACTGGTTTCTTCAAGTTATCGTGAACAACAATTTAGACGTTCTGAGCAACCGTCCCATACCGTGTGCCTAGGAATCCAAAAGTGCCCACGACAATACCAAGAATCGCAATTGGCCAGTGCCAAGAGGATATCTCGACCAGGTATCCTAGATGGCATCCCATACTACCACCCAGGAATCCCTAAGGTTCACAAATTGAAAGGTGTCATCGAAATGATAAGATCTTAGCACAGTACTGTGTGAAACAGTTTTCAGTTTCCCACCGTCCCTGACGGTCATCCAAGTTGCCACTCGTAAGTGGGATGCTAGCCGAGCCTGAAAACGCACACCCTTGGCCAGTGCCAACGTGTGGGAATGATCAGTCCCATTGTCTACCCACCGTCCCAGACGGTCTTCCGGATATCCACTCGTAAGTGGGGTGCTACTTAGTCCAGGCAAACTCACAGTACTTAAACAAGCTCAACTCGATTCACAAAGTAACTGGCATAGAAGTTACAAACTCCTTTCCGCTCAAAAGTTGGCCTACTCTTCAACTTTATTTCCTTTAGAAGGAAACAATGCTCGTTTGACGAGTCCACTCCGCACAAGTCTCTAGAGTTTTGTCGGAACTTGCCCTGATACCAACTGTGACGGGCCGAAAAATTACACCTGGCACGCCTGGGCACGAAGGCCATAATTCCCCCGGTGCGCCATACTGATGCTACTTACTAGGCCTTATAGCTAGGAAAATGCACATCCATTTTCCCTCGCAAGCATGCTCGTGGAGCATGTTCCAGCTAACTTAGCTTCCACACCGTTCCAACTTACCGTTGTTCCGCGATGGGTCTATTAAGAAAACGAAAACTTTCCTAAAACGACAAAACGACCTTTTGAGGCTCTAAATGATTAAATTTTTCTAAATTCGGGTGGCCATGTGGATCTATAGATCAACATGTCTTGATCTTTGGGCCGTTTCCCATCAAAATGAACTCCTCTTGAGCTAAATTACGACACTCGGGTTTTTAGCCTATGTCGAACGCCTTGATAGGAAGTATGAGCATCCGATGAATGGAATGCAACTTGCCTCATCAAGTTTGGCCACAATCATCTCTTGCGTCGAGCTACCGAGCCAGATGATATGAGAGGCCAGAATGTCACAATCATCTCACAATTTGATGATATGAGCGACAAATTGCTGGACCGGCAATGCTGCAACTCATTGCGGCTGCCTACGTACCCTTCCCTACTCTAAAGGGATCAATCACAGACCGTAGTTCATCCTCGAAGGGATGGAAACCTAAACCAACTAGATTGCAAGGCCGTGGCCTAACAATAATGGTAATGGCCTGGTCCGTATAGGCCATTCCGTTAAGATGCACAATGATTATGCATCATCGGGTCCGCGATATGGCATAGTGATGTCTAAGCATCAAATACCCTCTTCGAAACGCTACGCAACTATAAATGAGCCTTAGGGATCCTTTATACTCTTTCGGCTAAGCTATGAAGCTTATTTGGTACATAGTCCGCATATGCACCTTCAACCAACTACCCCTCCATATATATGTCTTAATGGATGTTCTACAAGTATGGAAAGGGGACCAAATTGACATGCCTGCTTCACTGTTCATCCGCAATGATTGCGTTACTTTGCAATGATTGTGTTCATCCGCAATGATTGCGTTACTTCGCAATGATTGTGTTCATCCACAATGATTGTGTATTGCGCAACACTCGTTCGGCCAGCCCTCTCTAGCCTGATGCACAATGATTGTGCGACATTAGCTCTAGGCCAGTAACCTATATAATACGCAATGATTACGCTGCAATCTCGAGGCCGCCTACCCAACTGGCCTAATGCATTATGATGATGCAACATTGGACTTTTGCCAATATGCCTACGCAATGTGCCTTCCTTGGCACCAAATATGGTCCCGGGCCAAATGCATCTTACTATGCAAAGGAATCTTTGGGTGAAGCTTCATCACAAGCAAATGGCGCATCTTTTAGTATGCGCCATGCTAAAAACACGGGATGTTACATTATCACACCCTTCAAAGAATTTCGTCCTCGAAATTCAAAATCAAAGCTATTGTGGACAATCTCTTCGGTTTGGATTTCCTAAGCAAAAGTCTCATACCAGATGCTCAAAAATCACTGGTTTCTTCAAGTTATCGTGAACAACAATTTAGACGTTCTGAGCAACCGTCCCATACCGTGTGCCTAGGAATCCAAAAGTGCCCACGACAATACCAAGAATCGCAATTGGCCAGTGCCAAGAGGATATCTCGACCAGGTATCCTAGATGGCATCCCATACTACCACCCAGGAATCCCTAAGGTTCACAAATTGAAAGGTGTCATCGAAATGATAAGATCTTAGCACAGTACTGTGTGAAACAGTTTTCAGTTTCCCACCGTCCCTGACGGTCATCCAAGTTGCCACTCGTAAGTGGGATGCTAGCCGAGCCTGAAAACACACACCCTTGGCCAGTGCCAACGTGTGGGGATGATCAGTCCCATTGTCTACCCACCGTCCCAGACGGTCTTCCGGATATCCACTCGTAAGTGGGGTGCTACTTAGTCCAGGCAAACTCACAGTACTTAAACAAGCTCAACTCGATTCACAAAGTAACTGGCATAGAAGTTACAAACTCCTTTCCGCTCAAAAGTTGGCCTACTCTTCAACTTTATTTCCTTTAGAAGGAAACAATGCTCGTTTGACGAGTCCACTCCGCACAAGTCTCTAGAGTTTTGTCGGAACTTGCCCTGATACCAACTGTGACGGGCCGAAAAATTACACCTGGCACGCCTGGGCACGAAGGCCATAATTCCCCCGGTGCGCCATACTGATGCTACTTACTAGGCCTTATAGCTAGGAAAATGCACATCCATTTTCCCTCGCAAGCATGCTCGTGGAGCATGTTCCAGCTAACTTAGCTTCCACACCGTTCCAACTTACCGTTGTTCCGCGATGGGTCTATTAAGAAAACGAAAACTTTCCTAAAACGACAAAACGACCTTTTGAGGCTCTAAATGATTAAATTTTTCTAAATTCGGGTGGCCATGTGGATCTATAGATCAACATGTCTTGATCTTTGGGCCGTTTCCCATCAAAATGAACTCCTCTTGAGCTAAATTACGACACTCGGGTTTTTAGCCTATGTCGAACGCCTTGATAGGAAGTATGAGCATCCGATGAATGGAATGCAACTTGCCTCATCAAGTTTGGCCACAATCATCTCTTGCGTCGAGCTACCGAGCCAGATGATATGAGAGGCCAGAATGTCACAATCATCTCACAATTTGATGATATGAGCGACAAATTGCTGGACCGGCAATGCTGCAACTCATTGCGGCTGCCTACGTACCCTTCCCTACTCTAAAGGGATCAAGCACAGACCGTAGTTCATCCTCGAAGGGATGGAAACCTAAACCAACTAGATTGCAAGGCCGTGGCCTAACAATAATGGTAATGGCCTGGTCCGTATAGGACATTCCGTTAAGATGCACAATGATTATGCATCATCGGGTCCGCGATATGGCATAGTGATGTCTAAGCATCAAATACCCTCTTCGAAACGCTACGCAACTATAAATGAGCCTTAGGGATCCTTTATACTCTTTCGGCTAAGCTATGAAGCTTATTTGGTACATAGTCCGCATATGCACCTTCAACCAACTACCCCTCCCTATATATGTCTTAATGGAATTTCTACAAGTATGGAAAGGGGACCAAATTGACATGCCTGCTTCACTGTTCATCCGCAATGATTGCGTTACTTTGCAATGATTGTGTTCATCCGCAATGATTGCGTTACTTCGCAATGATTGTGTTCATCCACAATGATTGTGTATTGCGCAACACTCGTTCGGCCAGCCCTCTCTAGCCTGATGCACAATGATTGTGCGACATTAGCTCTAGGCCAGTAACCTATATAATACGCAATGATTACGCTGCAATCTCGAGGCCGCCTACCCAACTGGCCTAATGCATTATGATGATGCAACATTAGACTTTTGCCAATATGCCTACGCAATGTGCCTTCCTTGGCACCAAATATGGTCCCGGGCCAAATGCATCTTACTATGCAAAGGAATCTTTGGGTGAAGCTTCATCACAAGCAAATGGCGCATCTTTTAGTATGCGCCATGCTAAAAACACGGGATGTTACATTATCACACCCTTCAAAGAATTTCGTCCTCGAAATTCAAAATCAAAGCTATTGTGGACAATCTCTTCGGTTTGGATTTCCTAAGCAAAAGTCTCATACCAGATGCTCAAAAATCACTGGTTTCTTCAAGTTATCGTGAACAACAATTTAGACGTTCTGAGCAACCGTCCCATACCGTGTGCCTAGGAATCCAAAAGTGCCCACGACAATACCAAGAATCGCAATTGGCCAGTGCCAAGAGGATATCTCGACCAGGTATCCTAGATGGCATCCCATACTACCACCCAGGAATCCCTAAGGTTCACAAATTGAAAGGTGTCATCGAAATGATAAGATCTTAGCACAGTACTGTGTGAAACAGTTTTCAGTTTCCCACCGTCCCTGACGGTCATCCAAGTTGCCACTCGTAAGTGGGATGCTAGCCGAGCCTGAAAACGCACACCCTTGGCCAGTGCCAACGTGTGGGAATGATCAGTCCCATTGTCTACCCACCGTCCCAGACGGTCTTCCGGATATCCACTCGTAAGTGGGGTGCTACTTAGTCCAGGCAAACTCACAGTACTTAAACAAGCTCAACTCGATTCACAAAGTAACTGGCATAGCAGTTACAAACTCCTTTCCGCTCAAAAGTTGGCATACTCTTCAACTTTATTTCCTTTAGAAGGAAACAATGCTCGTTTGACGAGTCCACTCCGCACAAGTCCCTAGAGTTTTGTCGGAACTTGCTCTGATACCAACTGTGACGGGCCGAAAAATTACACCTGGCACGCCTGGGCACGAAGGCCATAACTCCCCCGGTGCGCCATACTGATGCTACTTACCAGGCCTTATAGCTAGGAAAATGCACATCCATTTTCCCTCGCAAGCATGCTCGTGGAGCATGTTCCAGCTAACTTAGCTTCCACACCGTTCCAACTTACCGTTGTTCCGCGAAGGGTTTATTAAGAAAACGAAAACTTTCCTAAAACGACAAAAATGACCTTTTGAGGCTCTAAATGATGAAATTTGGCTAAATTTGGGTGGCCATGTGGATCTATAGATCGACATGTCTTGATCTTTGGGCCGTTTCCCATCAAAATGAATTCCTCTTGAGCTAAATTACGACACTCGGGTTTTTAGCCTATGTCGAACGCCTTGATAGGAAGTATGAGCATCCGATGAATGGAATGCAACTTGCCTCATCAAGTTTGGCCACAATCATCTCTTGCGTCGAGCTACCGAGCCAGATGATATGAGAGGCCAGAATGTCGCAATCATCTCACAATTTGATGATATGAGCGACAAAGTGCTGTACCGGCAATGCTGCAATTCATTGCGGCTGCCTACGTACCCTTCCATACTCTAAAGGGATCAAGCACAGACCGTAGTTCATCCTCGAAGGGACGGAAACCTAAACCAACTAGATTGAAAGGCCGTGGCCTAACAATAATGGTAATGGCCTGGTCCGTATAGGCCATTCCGTCAAGATGCACAATGATTATGCATCATCGGGTCCGCGATATGGCATAGTGATGTCTAAGCATCAAATACCGTCTTCGAAACGCTACGCAACTATAAATGAGCCTTAGGCATCCTTTATACTCTTTCGGCTAAGCTATGAAGCTTATTTGGTACATAGTCCGCATATGCACCTTCAACCAACTACCCCTCCATATATATGTCTTAATGGATGTTCTACAAGTATGGAAAGGGGACCAAATTGACATGCTTGCTTCACTGTTCATCCGCAATGATTGCGTTACTTCGCAATGATTGTGTTCATCCGCAATGATTGCGTTACTTCGCAATGATTGTGTTCATCCACAATGATTGTGTATTGCCCAACACTCGTTCGGCCAGCCCTCTCTGGCCTGATGCACAATGATTGTGCGACATTAGCTCTTGGCCAGTAACCTCTATAATAAGCAATGATTACGCTGCAATCTCGAGGCCGCCTACCCAACTGGCTTAATGCATTATGATGATGCAACATTGGACTTTTGCCAATATGCCTACGCAATGTGCCTTCCTTGGCACCAAATATGGCCCCGGGCCAAATGCATCTTACTATGCAAAGGAATCTTTGGGTGAAGCTTCATCACAAGCAAATGGCGCATCTTTTAGTATGCGCCATGCTAAAAACACGGGATGTTACATTATCACACCCTTCAAAGAATTTCGTCCTCGAAATTCAAAATCAAAGCTATTGTGGACAATCTCTTCGGTTTGGATTTCCTAAGCAAAAGTCTCATACCAGATGCTCAAAAATCACGGGTTTCTTCAAGTTATCGTGAACAACAATTTAGACCTTCTGAGCAACCGTCCCATACCGCGTGCCCAGGAATCCAAAAGTGCCCACGACAATACCAAGAATCGCAATTGTCCAGTGCCAAGAGGATATCTCGACCAGGTATCCTAGATGGCATCCCATACTACCACCCATAAATCCCTAAGGTTCACAAATTGAAAGGTGTCATCGAAATGATAAGAACTTAGCACAGTACTGTGTGGAACAGTTTTCAGTTGCCCACCGTCCCTGACGGTCATCCAGGTTGCCACTCGTAAGTGGGATGCTAGCCGGGCCTGAAAACGCACACCCTTGGCCAGTGCCAACGTGTGGGGATGATCAGTTCCATTGTCTACCCACCGTCCCAGACGGTCTTCCGGATATCCACTCGTAAGTGGGGTGCTACTTAGGCCAGGAAAACTCACAGTACTTAAACAAGCTCAACTCGATTCACAAAGTAACTGGCATAGCAGTTACAAACTCCTTTCCGCTCAAAAGTTGGCATACTCTTCAACTTTATTTCCTTTAGAAGGAAACAATGCTCGTTTGACGAGTCCACTCCGCACAAGTCCCTAGAGTTTTGTCGGAACTTGCTCTGATACCAACTGTGACGGGCCGAAAAATTACACCTGGCACGCCTGGGCACGAAGGCCATAACTCCCCCGGTGCGCCATACTGATGCTACTTACCAGGCCTTATAGCTAGGAAAATGCACATCCATTTTCCCTCGCAAGCATGCTCGTGGAGCATGTTCCAGCTAACTTAGCTTCCACACCGTTCCAACTTACCGTTGTTCCGCGAAGGGTTTATTAAGAAAACGAAAACTTTCCTAAAACGACAAAAACGACCTTTTGAGGCTCTAAATGATGAAATTTGGCTAAATTTGGGTGGCCATGTGGATCTATAGATCGACATGTCTTGATCTTTGGGTCGTTTCCCATCAAAATGAACTCCTCTTGAGCTAAATTACGACACTCGGGTTTTTAGCCTATGTCGAACGCCTTGATAGGAAGTATGAGCATCCGATGAATGGAATGCAACTTGCCTCATCAAGTTTGGCCACAATCATCTCTTGTGTCGAGCTACCGAGCCAGATGATATGAGAGGCCAGAATGTCGCAATCATCTCACAATTTGATGATATGAGCGACAAAGTGCTGGACCGGCAATGCTGCAATTCATTGCGGCTGCCTACGTACCCTTCCCGACTCTAAAGGGATCAAGCATAGACCGTAGTTCATCCTCGAAGGGATGAAAACCTAAAAAAACTCGATTGCAAGGCCGTGGCCTAATAATAATAGTAATGGCCTGGTCCGTATAGGCCATTCCGTCAAGATGCACAATGATTATGCATCATCGGGTCCGCGATATGGCACAGTGATGTCTAAGCATCAAATACCCTCTTCGAAACGCTACGCAACTATAAATGAGCCTTAGGCATCCTTTATACTCTTTCGGCTAAGCTATGAAGATTATTTGGTACATAGTCCGCATGTGCACCTTCAACCAACTACCCCTCCATATATATGTCTTAATGGAATTTCTACAAGTATGGAAAGGGGACCAAATTGACATGCCTGCTTCACTGTTCATCTGCAATGATTGCGTTACTTCGCAATGATTGTGTTTATCCGCAATGATTGCGTTACTTCACAATGATTGTGTTCATCCACAATGATTGTGTATTGCGCAACACTTGTTCGGCCAGCCCTCTCTGGCCTGATGCACAATGATTGTGCGACATTAGCTCTAGGCCAGTAACCTCTATAATACGCAATGATTACGCTGCAATCTCGAGGCCTCCTACCCAACTTTCCTAATGCATTATGATGATGCAACATTGGACTTTTGCCAATATGCCTACGCAATGTGCCTTCCTTGGCACCAAATATGGCCCCGGGCCAAATGCATCTTACTATGCAAAGGAATCTTTGGGTGAAGCTTCATCACAAGAAAATGGCGCATATTTTAGTATGCGCCATGCTAAAAACACGGGATGTTACATTATCACACCCTTCAAAGAATTTCGTCATCGAAATTCAAAATCAAAGCTATTGTGGACAATCTCTTCGGTTTGGATTTCCTGAGCAAAAGTCTCATACCAGATGCTCAAAAATCACGGGTTTCTTCAAGTTATCGTGAACAACAATTTATACCTTCTGAGCAACCGTCCCATACCGCGTGCCCAGGAATCCAAAAGTGCCCACGACAATACCAAGAATCGCAATTGTCCAGTGCCAAGAGGATATCTCGACCAGGTATCCTAGATGGCATCCCATACTACCACCCATAAATCCCTAAGGTTCACAAATTGAAAGGTGTCATCGAAATGATAAGAACTTAGCACAGTACTGTGTGGAACAGTTTTCAGTTGCCCACCGTCCCTGACGGTCATCCAGGTTGCCACTCGTAAGTGGGATGCTAGCTGGGCCTGAAAACGCACACCCTTGGCCAGTGCCAACGTGTGGGGATGATCAGTTCCATTGTCTACCCACCGTCCCAGACAGTATTCCGGATATCCACTCGTAAGTGGGGTGCTACTTAGGCCAGGAAAACTCACAGTACTTAAACAAGCTCAACTCGATTCACAAAGTAACTGGCATAGCAGTTACAAACTCCTTTCCGCTCAAAAGTTGGCATACTCTTCAACTTTATTTCCTTTAGAAGGAAACAATGCTCGTTTGACGAGTCCACTCCGCACAAGTCCCTAGAGTTTTGTCGGAACTTGCTCTGATACCAACTGTGACGGGCCGAAAAATTACACCTGGCACGCCTGGGCACGAAGGCCATAACTCCCCCGGTGCGCCATACTGATGCTACTTACCAGGCCTTATAGCTAGGAAAATGCACATCCATTTTCCCTCGCAAGCATGCTCGTGGAGCATGTTCCAGCTAACTTAGATTCCACACCGTTCCAACTTACCGTTGTTCCGCGAATGGTTTATTAAGAAAACGAAAACTTTCCTAAAACGACAAAAACGACCTTTTGAGGCTCTAAATGATGAAATTTGGCTAAATTCGGGTGGCCATGTGGATCTATAGATCGACATGTCTTGATCTTTGGGCCGTTTCCCATCAAAATGAATTCCTCTTGAGCTAAATTACGACACTCGGGTTTTTAGCCTATGTCGAACGCCTTGATAGGAAGTATGAGCATCCGATGAATGGAATGCAACTTGCCTCATCAAGTTTTGCCAAAATCATCTCTTGCGTCGAGCTACCGAGCCAGATGATATGATAGGCCAGAATGTCGCAATCATCTCACAATTTCATGATATGAGCGACAAAGTGCTGGACCGGCAATGCTGCAATTCATTGCGGCTGCCTACGTACCCTTCCCTACTCTAAAGGGATCAAGCACAGACCGTAGTTCATCCTCGAAGGGACGGAAACCTAAACCAACTAGATTGAAAGGTCGTGGCCTAACAATAATGGTAATGGCCTGGTCCGTATAGGCCATTCCGTCAAGATGCACAATGATTATGCATCATCGGGTCCGCGATATGGCACAGTGATGTCTAAGCATCAAATACCCTCTTCGAAACGCTACCCAACTATAAATGAGCCTTCGGCATCCTTTATACTCTTTCGGCTAAGCTATGAAGCTTATTTGGTACATAGTCCGCATATGCACCATCAACCAACTACCCCTCCCTATATATGTCTTAATGGAAATTTCTACAAGTACGGAAAGGGGACCAAATTGACATGCTTGCTTCACTGTTCATCCGCAATGATTTCGTTACTTCGCAATGATTGTGTTCATCCGCAATGATTGTGTTACTTCGCAATGATTGTGTTCATCCGCAATGATTGTGTATTGCGCAACACTCGTTCGGCCAGCCCTCTCTGGCCTGATGCACAATGATTGTGCGACATTAGCTCTAGGCCAGTAACCTCTATAATAAGCAATGATTACGCTGCAATCTCGAGGCCGCCTACCCAACTGGCCTAATGCATTATGATGATGCAACATTGGACTTTTTCCAATATGCCTACGCAATGTGCCTTCCTTGGCACCAACTATGGCCCCGGGCCAAATGCATCTTACTATGCAAAGGAATCTTTGGGTGAAGCTTCATCACAAGCAAATGGCGCATCTTTTAGTATGTGCCATGCTAAAAACACGGGATGTTACATTATCACACCCTTCAAAGAATTTCGTCATCGAAATTCAAAATCAAAGCTATTGTGGACAATCTCTTCGGTTTGGATTTCCTGAGCAAAAGTCTCATACCAGATGCTCAAAAATCACGGGTTTCTTCAAGTTATCGTGAACAACAATTTATACCTTCTGAGCAACCGTCCCATACCGCGTGCCCAGGAATCCAAAAGTGCCCACGACAATACCAAGAATCGCAATTGTCCAGTGCCAAGAGGATATCTCGACCAGGTATCCTAGATGGCATCCCATACTACCACCCATA
>NC_039360.1:110634679-110648505 GCF_003573695.1 Papaver somniferum | reverse complement strand
CTCTGATACCAACTGTGACGGGCCGAAAAATTACACCTGGCACGCCTGGGCACGAAGGCCATAACTCCCCCGGTGCGCCATACTGATGCTACTTACCAGGCCTTATAGCTAGGAAAATGCACATCCATTTTCCCTCGCAAGCATGCTCGTGGAGCATGTTCCAGCTAACTTAGCTTCCACACCGTTCCAACTTACCGTTGTTCCGCGAAGGGTTTATTAAGAAAACGAAAACTTTCCTAAAACGACAAAAACGACCTTTTGAGGCTCTAAATGATGAAATTTGGCTAAATGCGTGTGGCCATGTGGATCTATAGATCAACATGTCTTGATCTTTGGGCCGTTTCCCATCAAAATGAACTCCTCTTGAGCTAAATTACGACACTCGGGTTTTTAGCCTATGTCGAACGCCTTGATAGGAAGTATGAGCATCCGATGAATGGAATGCAACTTGCCTCATCAAGTTTGGCCACAATCATCTCTTGCGTCGAGCTACCGATCCAGATGATATGAGGGGCCAGAATGTCACAATCATCTCACAATTTGATGATATAAGCGACAAATTGCTGGACCGGCAATGCTGCAACTCATTGCGGCTGCCTACGTACCCTTCCCTACTCTAAAGGGATCAAGCACAGACCGTAGTTCATCCTCGAAGGGACGGAAACCTAAACCAACTAGATTGCAAGGCCGTGGCCTAACAATAATGGTAATGGCCTGGTCCGTATAGGCCATTCTGTCAAGATGCACAATGATTATGCATCATCGGGTCTGCGATATGGCATAGTGATGTCTAAGCATCAAATACCCTCTTCGAAATGCTACGCAACTATAAATGAGCCTTAGGCATCCTTTATACTCTTTCGGCTAAGCTATGAAGCTTATTTGGTACATAGTCCGCATGTGCACCTTCAACCAACAACCCCTCCATATATATGTCTTAATGGAATTTCTACAAGTATGGAAAGGGGACCAAATTGACATGCCTGCTTCACTGTTCATCCGCAATGATTGCGTTACTTCGCAATGATTGTGTTTATCCGCAATGATTGCGTTACTTCACAATGATTGTGTTCATCCATAATTATTGTGTATTGCGCAACACTCGTTCGACCATCCCTCTCTGGCCTGATGCACAATGATTGTGCGACATTAGCTCTAGGTCAGTAACCTCTATAATACGCAATGATTACGCTGCAATCTCGAGGCCGCCTACCTAACTGTCCTAATGCATTATGATGATGCAACATTGGACTTTTGCCAATATGCCTACGCAATGTGCCTTCCTTGGCACCAAATATGGCCCCGGGCCAAATGCATCTTACTATGCAAAGGAATCTTTGGGTGAAGCTTCATCACAAGAAAATGGCGCATATTTTAGTATGCGCCATGCTAAAAACACGGGATGTTACATTATCACACCCTTCAAAGAATTTCGTCATCGAAATTCAAAATCAAAGCTATTGTGGACAATCTCTTCGGTTTGGATTTCCTGAGCAAAAGTCTCATACCAGATGCTCAAAAATCACGGGTTTCTTCAAGTTATCGTGAACAACAATTTATACCTTCTGAGCAACCGTCCCATACCGCGTGCCCAGGAATCCAAAAGTGCCCACGACAATACCAAGAATCGCAATTGTCCAGTGCCAAGAGGATATCTCGACCAGGTATCCTAGATGGCATCCCATACTACCACCCATATATCCCTAAGGTTCACAAATTGAAAGGTGTCATCGAAATGATAAGAACTTAGCACAGTACTGTGTGGAACAGTTTTCAGTTGCCCACCGTCCCTGACGGTCATCCAGGTTGCCACTCGTAAGTGGGATGCTAGCCGGGCCTGAAAACGCACACCCTTGGCCAGTGCCAACGTGTGGGGATGATCAGTTCCATTGTCTACCCACCGTCCCAGACGGTCTTCCGGATATCCACTCGTAAGTGGGGTGCTACTTAGGCCAGGAAAACTCACAGTACTTAAACAAGCTCAACTCGATTCACAAAGTAACTGGCATAGCAGTTACAAACTCCTTTCCGCTCAAAAGTTGGCATACTCTTCAACTTTATTTCCTTTAGAAGGAAACAATGCTCGTTTGACGAGTCCACTCCGCACAAGTCCCTAGAGTTTTGTCGGAAATTGCTCTGATACCAACTGTGACGGGCCGAAAAATTACACCTGGCACGCCTGGGCACGAAGGCCATAACTCCCCCGGTGCGCCATACTGATGCTACTTACCAGGCCTTATAGCTAGGAAAATGCACATCCATTTTCCCTCGCAAGCATGCTCGTGGAGCATGTTCCAGCTAACTTAGCTTCCACACCGTTCCAACTTACCGTTGTTCCGCGAAGGGTTTATTAAGAAAACGAAAACTTTCCTAAAACGACAAAAATGACCTTTTGAGGCTCTAAATGATGAAATTTGGCTAAATTTGGGTGGCCATGTGGATCTATAGATCAACATGTCTTGAACTTTGGGCCGTTTCCCATCAAAATGAACTCCTCTTTAGCTAAATTACGACACTCGGGTTTTTAGCCTATGTCGAACGCCTTGATAGGAAGTATGAGCATCCGATGAATGGAATGCAACTTGCCTCATCAAGTTTGGCCACAATCATCTCTTGCGTCGAGCTACCGAGCCAGATGATATGAGAGGCCAGAATGTCGCAATCATCTCACAATTTCATGATATGAGCGACAAAGTGCTGGACCAGCAATGCTGCAATTCATTGCGGCTGCCTACGTACCCTTCCCTACTCTAAAGGGATCAAGCACAGACCGTAGTTCATCCTCGAAGGGACGGAAACCTAAACCAACTAGATTGCAAGACCGTGGCCTAACAATAATGGTAATGGCCTGGTCCGTATAGGCCATTCCGTCAAGATGCACAATGATTATGCATCATCAGGTCCGCGATATGGCACAGTGATGTCTAAGCATCAAATACCCTCTTCGAAACGCTACGCAACTATAAATGAGCCTTAGGAATCCTTTATACTCTTTCGGCTAAGCTATGAAGCTTATTTGGTACATAGTCCGCATATGCACCATCAACCAACTACCCCTCCCTATATATGTCTTAATGGAAATTTGTACAAGTACGGAAAGGGGACCAAATTGACATGCATCCTTCACTGTTCATCCGCAATGATTTCGTTACTTCGCAATGATTGTGTTCATGCGCAATGATTGCGTTACTTCGCAATGATTGTGTTCATCCGCAATGATTGCGTTACTTCGCAATGATTGTGTTCATCCACAATGATTGTGTATTGCGCAACACTCGTTCGTCCAGCCCTCTCTGGCCTGATGCACAATGATTGTGCGACATTAGCTCTAGGCCAGTAACCTCTATAATAAGCAATGATTACGCTGCAATCTCGAGGCCGCCTACCCAACTGGCCTAATGCATTATGATGATGTAACATTGGACTTTTGCCAATATGCCTACGCAATGTGCCTTCCTTGGCACCAAATATGGCCCCGGGCCAAATGCATCTTACTATGCAAAGGAATCTTTGGGTGAAGCTTCATCACAAGCAAATGGCGCATCTTTTAGTATGCGCCATGCTAAAAACACGGGATGTTACATTATCACACCCTTCAAAGAATTTCGTCCTCGAAATTCAAAATAAAAGCTATTGTGGACAATTTCTTCGGTTTGGATTTCCTGAGCAAAAGTCTCATACCAGATGCTCAAAAATCACGGGTTTCTTCAAGTTATCGTGAACAACAATTTAGACCTTCTGAGCAACCGTCCCATACCGCGTGCCCAGGAATCCAAAAGTGCCCACGACAATACCAAGAATCGCAATTGTCTAGTGCCAAGAGGATATCTCGACCAGGTATCCTAGATGGCATCCCATACTACCACCCAGAAATCCCTAAGGTTCACAAATTGAAAGGTGTCATCGAAATGATAAGAACTTAGCACAGTACTGTGTGGAACAGTTTTCAGTTGCCCACCGTCCCTGACGGTCATCCAGGTTGCCACTCGTAAGTGGGATGCTAGCCGGGCCTGAAAACGCACACCATTGGCCAGTGCCAACGTGTGGGGATGATCAGTCCCATTGTCTACCCACCGTCCCAGACGGTCTTCCGGATATCCACTCGTAAGTAGGGTGCTACTTAGGCCAGGCAAACTCACAGTACTTAAACAAGCTCAACTCGATTCACAAAGTAACTGGCAAAGCAGTTACAAACTCCTTTCCGCTCAAAAGTTGGCCTACTCTTCAACTTTATTTCCTTTAGAAGGAAACAATGCTCGTAAGACGAGTCCACTCCGCACAAGTCCCTAGAGTTTTGTCGGAACTTGCTCTGATACCAACTGTGACGGGCCGAAAAATTACACCTGGCACGCCTGGGCACGAAGGACATAACTCCCCCGGTGCGCCATACTGATGCTACTTACCAGGCCTTATAGCTAGGAAAATGCACATCCATTTTCCCTCGCAAGCATGCTCGTGGAGCATGTTCCAGCTAACTTAGCTTCCACACCGTTCGAACTTACCGTTGTTCCGCGAAGGGTTTATTAAGAAAACGAAAACTTTCCTAAAACGACAAAAACGACCTTTTGAGGCTCTAAATGATGAAATTTGGCTAAATTCGGGTGGCCATGTGGATCTATAGATCGACATGTCTTGATCTTTGGGCCGTTTCCCATCAAAATGAATTCCTCTTGAGCTAAATTACGACACTCGGGTTTTTAGCCTATGTCGAACGCCTTGATAGGAAGTATGAGCATCCGATGAATGGAATGCAACTTGCCTCATCAAGTTTGGCCAAAATCATCTCTTGCGTCGAGCTACCGAGCCAGATGATATGAGAGGCTAGAATGTCGCAATCATCTCACAATTTGATGATATGAGCGACAAAGTGCTGGACCGGAAATACTGCAATTCATTGCGGCTGCCTACGTACCCTTCCCTACTCTAAAGGGATCAAGCACAGACCGTAGTTCATCCTCGAAGGGACGGAAACCTAAACCAACTAGATTGCAAGACCGTGGCCTAACAATAATGGTAATGGCCTGGTCCGTATAGGCCATTCCGTCAAGATGCACAATGATTATGCATCATCAGGTCCGCGATATGGCACAGTGATGTCTAAGCATCAAATACCCTCTTCGAAACGCTACGCAACTATAAATGAGCCTTAGGCATCCTTTATACTCTTTCGGCTAAGCTATGAAGCTTATTTGGTACATAGTCCGCATATGCACCATCAACCAACTACCCCTCCCTATATATGTCTTAATGGAAATTTGTACAAGTACGGAAAGGGGACCAAATTGACATGCATCCTTCACTGTTCATCCGCAATGATTTCGTTACTTCGCAATGATTGTGTTCATGCGCAATGATTGCGTTACTTCGCAATGATTGTGTTCATCCGCAATGATTGCGTTACTTCGCAATGATTGTGTTCATCCACAATGATTGTGTATTGCGCAACACTCGTTCGTCCAGCCCTCTCTGGCCTGATGCACAATGATTGTGCGACATTAGCTCTAGGCCAGTAACCTCTATAATAAGCAATGATTACGCTGCAATCTCGAGGCCGCCTACCCAACTGGCCTAATGCATTATGATGATGTAACATTGGACTTTTGCCAATATGCCTACGCAATGTGCCTTCCTTGGCACCAAATATGGCCCCGGGCCAAATGCATCTTACTATGCAAAGGAATCTTTGGGTGAAGCTTCATCACAAGCAAATGGCGCATCTTTTAGTATGCGCCATGCTAAAAACACGGGATGTTACATTATCACACCCTTCAAAGAATTTCGTCCTCGAAATTCAAAATAAAAGCTATTGTGGACAATTTCTTCGGTTTGGATTTCCTGAGCAAAAGTCTCATACCAGATGCTCAAAAATCACGGGTTTCTTCAAGTTATCGTGAACAACAATTTAGACCTTCTGAGCAACCGTCCCATACCGCGTGCCCAGGAATCCAAAAGTGCCCACGACAATACCAAGAATCGCAATTGTCTAGTGCCAAGAGGATATCTCGACCAGGTATCCTAGATGGCATCCCATACTACCACCCAGAAATCCCTAAGGTTCACAAATTGAAAGGTGTCATCGAAATGATAAGAACTTAGCACAGTACTGTGTGGAACAGTTTTCAGTTTCCCACCGTCCCTGACGGTCATCCAGGTTGCCACTCGTAAGTGGGATGCTAGCCGGGCCTGAAAACGCACACCATTGGCCAGTGCCAACGTGTGGGGATGATCAGTCCCATTGTCTACCCACCGTCCCAGACGGTCTTCCGGATATCCACTCGTAAGTAGGGTGCTACTTAGGCCAGGCAAACTCACAGTACTTAAACAAGCTCAACTCGATTCACAAAGTAACTGGCAAAGCAGTTACAAACTCCTTTCCGCTCAAAAGTTGGCCTACTCTTCAACTTTATTTCCTTTAGAAGGAAACAATGCTCGTTAGACGAGTCCACTCCGCACAAGTCCCTAGAGTTTTGTCGGAACTTGCTCTGATACCAACTGTGACGGGCCGAAAAATTACACCTGGCACGCCTGGGCACGAAGGACATAACTCCCCCGGTGCGCCATACTGATGCTACTTACCAGGCCTTATAGCTAGGAAAATGCACATCCATTTTCCCTCGCAAGCATGCTCGTGGAGCATGTTCCAGCTAACTTAGCTTCCACACCGTTCGAACTTACCGTTGTTCCGCGAAGGGTTTATTAAGAAAACGAAAACTTTCCTAAAACGACAAAAACGACCTTTTGAGGCTCTAAATGATGAAATTTGGCTAAATTCGGGTGGCCATGTGGATCTATAGATCGACATGTCTTGATCTTTGGGCCGTTTCCCATCAAAATGAATTCCTCTTGAGCTAAATTACGACACTCGGGTTTTTAGCCTATGTCGAACGCCTTGATAGGAAGTATGAGCATCCGATGAATGGAATGCAACTTGCCTCATCAAGTTTGGCCAAAATCATCTCTTGCGTCGAGCTACCGAGCCAGATGATATGAGAGGCTAGAATGTCGCAATCATCTCACAATTTGATGATATGAGCGACAAAGTGCTGGACCGGAAATACTGCAATTCATTGCGGCTGCCTACGTACCCTTCCCTACTCTAAAGGGATCAAGCACAGACCGTAGTTCATCCTCGAAGGGACGGAAACCTAAACCAACTAGATTGCAAGACCGTGGCCTAACAATAATGGTAATGGCCTGGTCCGTATAGGCCATTCCGTCAAGATGCACAATGATTATGCATCATCAGGTCCGCGATATGGCACAGTGATGTCTAAGCATCAAATACCCTCTTCGAAACGCTACGCAACTATAAATGAGCCTTAGGCATCCTTTATACTCTTTCGGCTAAGCTATGAAGCTTATTTGGTACATAGTCCGCATATGCACCATCAACCAACTACCCCTCCCTATATATGTCTTAATGGAAATTTGTACAAGTACGGAAAGGGGACCAAATTGACATGCATCCTTCACTGTTCATCCGCAATGATTTCGTTACTTCGCAATGATTGTGTTCATGCGCAATGATTGCGTTACTTCGCAATGATTGTGTTCATCCGCAATGATTGCGTTACTTCGCAATGATTGTGTTCATCCACAATGATTGTGTATTGCGCAACACTCGTTCGTCCAGCCCTCTCTGGCCTGATGCACAATGATTGTGCGACATTAGCTCTAGGCCAGTAACCTCTATAATAAGCAATGATTACGCTGCAATCTCGAGGCCGCCTACCCAACTGGCCTAATGCATTATGATGATGTAACATTGGACTTTTGCCAATATGCCTACGCAATGTGCCTTCCTTGGCACCAAATATGGCCCCGGGCCAAATGCATCTTACTATGCAAAGGAATCTTTGGGTGAAGCTTCATCACAAGCAAATGGCGCATCTTTTAGTATGCGCCATGCTAAAAACACGGGATGTTACATTATCACACCCTTCAAAGAATTTCGTCCTCGAAATTCAAAATAAAAGCTATTGTGGACAATTTCTTCGGTTTGGATTTCCTGAGCAAAAGTCTCATACCAGATGCTCAAAAATCACGGGTTTCTTCAAGTTATCGTGAACAACAATTTAGACCTTCTGAGCAACCGTCCCATACCGCGTGCCCAGGAATCCAAAAGTGCCCACGACAATACCAAGAATCGCAATTGTCTAGTGCCAAGAGGATATCTCGACCAGGTATCCTAGATGGCATCCCATACTACCACCCAGAAATCCCTAAGGTTCACAAATTGAAAGGTGTCATCGAAATGATAAGAACTTAGCACAGTACTGTGTGGAACAGTTTTCAGTTTCCCACCGTCCCTGACGGTCATCCAGGTTGCCACTCGTAAGTGGGATGCTAGCCGGGCCTGAAAACGCACACCATTGGCCAGTGCCAACGTGTGGGGATGATCAGTCCCATTGTCTACCCACCGTCCCAGACGGTCTTCCGGATATCCACTCGTAAGTAGGGTGCTACTTAGGCCAGGCAAACTCACAGTACTTAAACAAGCTCAACTCGATTCACAAAGTAACTGGCAAAGCAGTTACAAACTCCTTTCCGCTCAAAAGTTGGCCTACTCTTCAACTTTATTTCCTTTAGAAGGAAACAATGCTCGTAAGACGAGTCCACTCCGCACAAGTCCCTAGAGTTTTGTCGGAACTTGCTCTGATACCAACTGTGACGGGCCGAAAAATTACACCTGGCACGCCTGGGCACGAAGGACATAACTCCCCCGGTGCGCCATACTGATGCTACTTACCAGGCCTTATAGCTAGGAAAATGCACATCCATTTTCCCTCGCAAGCATGCTCGTGGAGCATGTTCCAGCTAACTTAGCTTCCACACCGTTCGAACTTACCGTTGTTCCGCGAAGGGTTTATTAAGAAAACGAAAACTTTCCTAAAACGACAAAAACGACCTTTTGAGGCTCTAAATGATGAAATTTGGCTAAATTCGGGTGGCCATGTGGATCTATAGATCGACATGTCTTGATCTTTGGGCCGTTTCCCATCAAAATGAATTCCTCTTGAGCTAAATTACGACACTCGGGTTTTTAGCCTATGTCGAACGCCTTGATAGGAAGTATGAGCATCCGATGAATGGAATGCAACTTGCCTCATCAAGTTTGGCCAAAATCATCTCTTGCGTCGAGCTACCGAGCCAGATGATATGAGAGGCTAGAATGTCGCAATCATCTCACAATTTGATGATATGAGCGACAAAGTGCTGGACCGGAAATACTGCAATTCATTGCGGCTGCCTACGTACCCTTCCCTACTCTAAAGGGATCAAGCACAGACCGTAGTTCATCCTCGAAGGGACGGAAACCTAAACCAACTAGATTGCAAGACCGTGGCCTAACAATAATGGTAATGGCCTGGTCCGTATAGGCCATTCCGTCAAGATGCACAATGATTATGCATCATCAGGTCCGCGATATGGCACAGTGATGTCTAAGCATCAAATACCCTCTTCGAAACGCTACGCAACTATAAATGAGCCTTAGGCATCCTTTATACTCTTTCGGCTAAGCTATGAAGCTTATTTGGTACATAGTCCGCATATGCACCATCAACCAACTACCCCTCCCTATATATGTCTTAATGGAAATTTGTACAAGTACGGAAAGGGGACCAAATTGACATGCATCCTTCACTGTTCATCCGCAATGATTTCGTTACTTCGCAATGATTGTGTTCATGCGCAATGATTGCGTTACTTCGCAATGATTGTGTTCATCCGCAATGATTGCGTTACTTCGCAATGATTGTGTTCATCCACAATGATTGTGTATTGCGCAACACTCGTTCGTCCAGCCCTCTCTGGCCTGATGCACAATGATTGTGCGACATTAGCTCTAGGCCAGTAACCTCTATAATAAGCAATGATTACGCTGCAATCTCGAGGCCGCCTACCCAACTGGCCTAATGCATTATGATGATGTAACATTGGACTTTTGCCAATATGCCTACGCAATGTGCCTTCCTTGGCACCAAATATGGCCCCGGGCCAAATGCATCTTACTATGCAAAGGAATCTTTGGGTGAAGCTTCATCACAAGCAAATGGCGCATCTTTTAGTATGCGCCATGCTAAAAACACGGGATGTTACATTATCACACCCTTCAAAGAATTTCGTCCTCGAAATTCAAAATAAAAGCTATTGTGGACAATTTCTTCGGTTTGGATTTCCTGAGCAAAAGTCTCATACCAGATGCTCAAAAATCACGGGTTTCTTCAAGTTATCGTGAACAACAATTTAGACCTTCTGAGCAACCGTCCCATACCGCGTGCCCAGGAATCCAAAAGTGCCCACGACAATACCAAGAATCGCAATTGTCTAGTGCCAAGAGGATATCTCGACCAGGTATCCTAGATGGCATCCCATACTACCACCCAGAAATCCCTAAGGTTCACAAATTGAAAGGTGTCATCGAAATGATAAGAACTTAGCACAGTACTGTGTGGAACAGTTTTCAGTTTCCCACCGTCCCTGACGGTCATCCAGGTTGCCACTCGTAAGTGGGATGCTAGCCGGGCCTGAAAACGCACACCATTGGCCAGTGCCAACGTGTGGGGATGATCAGTCCCATTGTCTACCCACCGTCCCAGACGGTCTTCCGGATATCCACTCGTAAGTAGGGTGCTACTTAGGCCAGGCAAACTCACAGTACTTAAACAAGCTCAACTCGATTCACAAAGTAACTGGCAAAGCAGTTACAAACTCCTTTCCGCTCAAAAGTTGGCCTACTCTTCAACTTTATTTCCTTTAGAAGGAAACAATGCTCGTAAGACGAGTCCACTCCGCACAAGTCCCTAGAGTTTTGTCGGAACTTGCTCTGATACCAACTGTGACGGGCCGAAAAATTACACCTGGCACGCCTGGGCACGAAGGACATAACTCCCCCGGTGCGCCATACTGATGCTACTTACCAGGCCTTATAGCTAGGAAAATGCACATCCATTTTCCCTCGCAAGCATGCTCGTGGAGCATGTTCCAGCTAACTTAGCTTCCACACCGTTCGAACTTACCGTTGTTCCGCGAAGGGTTTATTAAGAAAACGAAAACTTTCCTAAAACGACAAAAACGACCTTTTGAGGCTCTAAATGATGAAATTTGGCTAAATTCGGGTGGCCATGTGGATCTATAGATCGACATGTCTTGATCTTTGGGCCGTTTCCCATCAAAATGAATTCCTCTTGAGCTAAATTACGACACTCGGGTTTTTAGCCTATGTCGAACGCCTTGATAGGCAGTATGAGCATCCGATGAATGGAATGCAACTTGCCTCATCAAGTTTGGCCAAAATCATCTCTTGCGTCGAGCTACCGAGCCAGATGATATGAGAGGCTAGAATGTCGCAATCATCTCACAATTTGATGATATGAGCGACAAAGTGCTGGACCGGAAATACTGCAATTCATTGCGGATGCCTACGTACCCTTCCCTACTCTAAAGGGATCAAGCACAGACCGTAGTTCATCCTCGAAGGGACGGAAACCTAAACCAACTAGATTGCAAGACCGTGGCCTAACAATAATGGTAATGGCCTGGTCCGTATAGGCCATTCCGTCAAGATGCACAATGATTATGCATCATCAGGTCCGCGATATGGCACAGTGATGTCTAAGCATCAAATACCCTCTTCGAAACGCTACACAACTATAAATGAGCCTTAGGCATCCATTATACTCTTTCGGCTAAGCTATGAAGCTTATTTGGTACATAGTCCGCATATGCACCATCAACCAACTACCCCTCCCTATATATGTCTTAATGGAAATTTGTACAAGTACGGAAAGGGGACCAAATTGACATGCATCCTTCACTGTTCATCCGCAATGATTTCGTTACTTCGCAATGATTGTGTTCATCCGAAATGATTGTGTTACTTCGCAATGATTGTGTTCATCCACAATGATTGTGTATTGCGCAACACTCGTTCGGCCAGCCCTCTCTGGCCTGATGCACAATGATTGTGCGACATTAGCTCTAGGCCAGTAACCTCTATAATAAGCAATGATTACGCTGCAATCTCGAGGCCGCCTACCCAACTGGCCTAATGCATTATGATGATGCAACATTGGACTTTTTCCAATATGCCTACGCAATGTGCCTTCCTTGGCACCAACTATGGCCCCGGGCCAAATGCATCTTACTATGCAAAGGAATCTTTGGGTGAAGCTTCATCACAAGAAAATGGCGCATCTTTTAGTATGCGCCATGCTAAAAACACGGGATGTTACATTATCACACCCTTCAAAGAATTTCGTCATCGAAATTCAAAATCAAAGCTATTGTGGACAATCTCTTCGGTTTGGATTTCCTGAGCAAAAGTCTCATACCAGATGCTCAAAAATCACGGGTTTCTTCAAGTTATCGTGAACAACAATTTATACCTTCTGAGAAACCGTCCCATACCGCGTGCCCAGGAATCCAAAAGTGCCCACGACAATACCAAGAATCGCAATTGGCCAGTGCCAAGAGAATATCTCGACCAGGTATCCTAGATGGCATCCCATACTACCACCCAGAAATCCCTAAGGTTCACAAATTGAAAGGTGTCATCGAAATGATAAGATCTTAGCACAGTACTGTGTGGAACAGTTTTCAGTTGCCCACCGTCCCTGACGGTCATCCAGGTTGCCACTCGTAAGTGGGATGCTAGCCGTGCCTGAAAACGCACACCCTTGGCCAGTGCCAACATGTGGGGATGATCAGTCCCATTGTCTACCCACCGTCCCATACGGTCTTCCGGATATCCACTCGTAAGTGGGGTGCCACTTAGGCCAGGCAAACTCACAGTACTTAAACAAGCTCAACTCGATCCACAAAGTAACTGGCATAGCAGTTACAAACTCCTTTCCGCTCAAAAGTTGGCCTACTCTTCAACTTTATTTCCTTTAGAAGGAAACAATGCTCGTTTGACGAGTCCACTCCACACAAGTCCCTAGAGTTTTGTCGGAACTTGCTATGATACCAACTGTGACGGGCCGAAAAATTACACCTGGCACGCCTGGGCACGAAGGCCATAACTCCCCCGGTGCGCCGTATTGATGCTACGTACCAGGCCTTATAGCTAGGAAAATGCACATCCATTTTCCCTCGCAAGCATGCTCGTGGAGCATGTTCCAGCTAACTTAGCTTCCACACCGTTCGAACTTACCGTTGTTCCGCGAAGGGTTTATTAAGAAAACGAAAACTTTCCTAAAACGACAAAAACGACCTTTTGAGGCTCTAAATGATGAAATTTGGCTAAATTCGGGTGGCCATGTGGATCTATAGATCGACATGTCTTGATCTTTGGGCCGTTTCCCATCAAAATGAATTCCTCTTGAGCTAAATTACGACACTCGGGTTTTTAGCCTATGTCGAACGCCTTGATAGGAAGTATGAGCATCCGATGAATGGAATGCAACTTGCCTCATCAAGTTTGGCCAAAATCATCTCTTGCGTCGAGCTACCGAGCCAGATGATATGAGAGGCTAGAATGTCGCAATCATCTCACAATTTGATGATATGAGCGACAAAGTGCTGGACCGGAAATACTGCAATTCATTGCGGCTGCCTACGTACCCTTCCCTACTCTAAAGGGATCAAGCACAGACCGTAGTTCATCCTCGAAGGGACGGAAACTTAAACCAACTAGATTGCAAGACCGTGGCCTAACAATAATGGTAATGGCCTGGTCCGTATAGGCCATTCCGTCAAGATGCACAATGATTATGCATCATCAGGTCCGCGATATGGCACAGTGATGTCTAAGCATCAAATACCCTCTTCGAAACGCTACACAACTATAAATGAGCCTTAGGCATCCATTATACTCTTTCGGC
>NC_039360.1:110616709-110634669 GCF_003573695.1 Papaver somniferum | reverse complement strand
AATGATTGTGTTACTTCGCAATGATTGTGTTCATCCACAATGATTGTGTATTGCGCAACACTCGTTCGGCCAGCCCTCTCTGGCCTGATGCACAATGATTGTGCGACATTAGCTCTAGGCCAGTAACCTCTATAATAAGCAATGATTACGCTGCAATCTCGAGGCCGCCTACCCAACTGGCCTAATGCATTATGATGATGCAACATTGGACTTTTTCCAATATGCCTACGCAATGTGCCTTCCTTGGCACCAACTATGGCCCCGGGCCAAATGCATCTTACTATGCAAAGGAATCTTTGGGTGAAGCTTCATCACAAGCAAATGGCGCATCTTTTAGTATGTGCCATGCTAAAAACACGGGATGTTACATTATCACACCCTTCAAAGAATTTCGTCATCGAAATTCAAAATCAAAGCTATTGTGGACAATCTCTTCGGTTTGGATTTCCTGAGCAAAAGTCTCATACCAGATGCTCAAAAATCACGGGTTTCTTCAAGTTATCGTGAACAACAATTTATACCTTCTGAGCAACCGTCCCATACCGCGTGCCCAGGAATCCAAAAGTGCCCACGACAATACCAAGAATCGCAATTGGCCAGTGCCAAGAGAATATCTCGACCAGGTATCCTAGATGGCATCCCATACTACAACCCAGAAATCCCTAAGGTTCACAAATTGAAAGGTGTCATCGAAATGATAAGATCTTAGCACAGTACTGTGTGGAACAGTTTTCAGTTGCCCACCGTCCCTGACGGTCATCCAGGTTGCCACTCGTAAGTGGGATGCTAGCCGTGCCTGAAAACGCACACCCTTGGCCAGTGCCAACATGTGGGGATGATCAGTCCCATTGTCTACCCACCGTCCCATACGGTCTTCCGCATATCCACTCGTAAGTGGGGTGCCACTTAGGCCAGGCAAACTCACAGTACTGAAACAAGCTCAACTCGATCCACAAAGTAACTGGCATAGCAGTTACAAACTCCTTTCCGCTCAAAAGTTGGCCTACTCTTCAACTTTATTTCCTTTAGAAGGAAACAATGCTCGTTTGACGAGTCCACTCCACACAAGTCCCTAGAGTTTTGTCGGAACTTGCTATGATACCAACTGTGACGGGCCGAAAAATTACACCTGGCACGCCTGGGCACGAAGGCCATAACTCCCCCGGTGCGCCGTATTGATGCTACGTACCAGGCCTTATAGCTAGGAAAATGCACATCCATTTTCCCTCGCAAGCATGCTCGTGGAGCATGTTCCAGCTAACTTAGCTTCCACACCGTTCGAACTTACCGTTGTTCCGCGAAGGGTTTATTAAGAAAACGAAAACTTTCCTAAAACGACAAAAACGACCTTTTGAGGCTCTAAATGATGAAATTTGGCTAAATTCGGGTGGCCATGTGGATCTATAGATCGACATGTCTTGATCTTTGGGCCGTTTCCCATCAAAATGAATTCCTCTTGAGCTAAATTACGACACTCGGGTTTTTAGCCTATGTCGAACGCCTTGATAGGAAGTATGAGCATCCGATGAATGGAATGCAACTTGCCTCATCAAGTTTGGCCAAAATCATCTCTTGCGTCGAGCTACCGAGCCAGATGATATGAGAGGCTAGAATGTCGCAATCATCTCACAATTTGATGATATGAGCGACAAAGTGCTGGACCGGAAATACTGCAATTCATTGCGGCTGCCTACGTACCCTTCCCTACTCTAAAGGGATCAAGCACAGACCGTAGTTCATCCTCGAAGGGACGGAAACTTAAACCAACTAGATTGCAAGACCGTGGCCTAACAATAATGGTAATGGCCTGGTCCGTATAGGCCATTCCGTCAAGATGCACAATGATTATGCATCATCAGGTCCGCGATATGGCACAGTGATGTCTAAGCATCAAATACCCTCTTCGAAACGCTACACAACTATAAATGAGCCTTAGGCATCCATTATACTCTTTCGGCGAAGCTATGAAGCTTATTTGGTACATAGTCCGCATATGCACCATCAACCAACTACCCCTCCCTATATATGTCTTAATGGAAATTTGTACAAGTACGGAAAGGGGACCAAATTGACATGCATCCTTCACTGTTCATCCGCAATGATTTCGTTACTTCGCAATGATTGTGTTCATCCGCAATGATTGTGTTACTTCGCAATGATTGTGTTCATCCACAATGATTGTGTATTGCGCAACACTCGTTCGGCCAGCCCTCTCTGGCCTGATGCACAATGATTGTGCGACATTAGCTCTAGGCCAGTAACCTCTATAATAAGCAATGATTACGCTGCAATCTCGAGGCCGCCTACCCAACTGGCCTAATGCATTATGATGATGCAACATTGGACTTTTTCCAATATGCCTACGCAATGTGCCTTCCTTTGCACCAACTATGGCCCCGGGCCAAATGCATCTTACTATGCAAAGGAATCTTTGGGTGAAGCTTCATCACAAGCAAATGGCGCATATTTTAGTATGCGCCATGCTAAAAACACTGGATGTTACATTATCACACCCTTCAAAGAATTTCGTCATCGAAATTCAAAATCAAAGCTATTGTGGACAATCTCTTCGGTTTGGATTTCCTGAGCAAAAGTCTCATACCAGATGCTCAAAAATCACGGGTTTCTTCAAGTTATCGTGAACAACAATTTATACCTTCTGAGCAACCGTCCCATACCGCGTGCCCAGGAATCCAAAAGTGCCCACGACAATACCAAGAATCGCAATTGGCCAGTGCCAAGAGAATATCTCGACCAGGTATCCTAGATGGCATCCCATACTACAACCCAGAAATCCCTAAGGTTCACAAATTGAAAGGTGTCATCGAAATGATAAGATCTTAGCACAGTACTGTGTGGAACAGTTTTCAGTTGCCCACCGTCCCTGACGGTCATCCAGGTTGCCACTCGTAAGTGGGATGCTAGCCGTGCCTGAAAACGCACACCCTTGGCCAGTGCCAACATGTGGGGATGATCAGTCCCATTGTCTACCCACCGTCCCATACGGTCTTCCGCATATCCACTCGTAAGTGGGGTGCCACTTAGGCCAGGCAAACTCACAGTACTGAAACAAGCTCAACTCGATCCACAAAGTAACTGGCATAGCAGTTACAAACTCCTTTCCGCTCAAAAGTTGGCCTACTCTTCAACTTTATTTCCTTTAGAAGGAAACAATGCTCGTTTGACGAGTCCACTCCACACAAGTCCCTAGAGTTTTGTCGGAACTTGCTATGATACCAACTGTGACGGGCCGAAAAATTACACCTGGCACGCCTGGGCACGAAGGCCATAACTCCCCCGGTGCGCCGTATTGATGCTACGTACCAGGCCTTATAGCTAGGAAAATGCACATCCATTTTCCCTCGCAAGCATGCTCGTGGAGCATGTTCCAGCTAACTTAGCTTCCACACCGTTCGAACTTACCGTTGTTCCGCGAAGGGTTTATTAAGAAAACGAAAACTTTCCTAAAACGACAAAAACGACCTTTTGAGGCTCTAAATGATGAATTTGGCTAAATTCGGGTGGCCATGTGGATCTATAGATCAACATGTCTTGATCTTTGGGCCGTTTCCCATCAAAATGAACTCCTCTTGAGCTAAATTACGACACTCGGGTTTTTAGCCTATGTCGAACGCCTTGATAGGAAGTATGAGCATCCGATGAATGCAATGCAACTTTCCTCATCAAGTTTGGCCACAATCATCTCTTGTGTCGAGCTACCGAGCCAGATGATATGAGAGGCCAGAATGTCGCAATCATCTCACAATTTGATGATATGAGCGACAAAGTGCTGGACCGGCAATGCTGCAATTCATTGCGGCTGCCTACGTACCCTTCCCTACTCTAAAGGGATCAAGCACAGACCGTAGTTCATCCTCGAAGGGACATAAACCTAAACCAACTAGATTGCAAGGCCGTGGCCTAACAATAATGGTAATGGCATGGTCCGTATAGGCCATTCCGTCAAGATGCACAATGATTATGCATCATCGGGTCCGCGATATGGCACCGTGATGTCTAAGCATCAAATACCCTCTTCGAAATTCTACGCAACTATAAATGAGCCTTAGGCATCCATTATACTCTTTCGGCTAAGCTATGAAGCTTAGTTGGTACATAGTCCGCATATGCACCTTCAACCAACTACCCCCCCTATATATGTCTTAATGGAATTTCTACAAGTACGGAAAGGGGACCAAATTGACACGCATCCTTCACTGTTCATCCGCAATGATTTCGTTACTTTGCAATGATTGTGTTCATCCGCAATAATTGCGTTACTTCGCAATGATTGTGTTCATCCACAATGATTTTGTATTGCGCAACACTCGTTCGGCCAGCCCTCTCTGGCCTGATGCACAATGATTGTGCGACATTATCTCTAGGCCAGTAACCTCTATAATAAGCAATGATTACGCTGCAATCTCGAGGCCTCCTACCAACTGGCCTAATGCATTATGATGATGCAACATTGGACTTTTTCCAATATGCCTACGCAATGTGCCTTCCTTGGCACCAAATATGGCCCCGGGCCAAATGCATCTTACTATGCAAAGGAATCTTTGGGTGAAGCTTCATCACAAGCAAATGGCGCATCTTTTAGTATGCGCCATGCTAAAAACACGGGATGTTACATTATCACACCCTTCAAAGAATTTCGTCATCGAAATTCAAAATCAAAGCTATTGTGGACAATCTCTTCGGTTTGGATTTCCTGAGCAAAAGTCTCATACCAGATGCTCAAAAATCACGGGTTTCTTCAAGTTATTGTGAATAACAATTTATACCTTCTGAGCAACCGTCCCATACCGCGTGCCCAGGAATCCAAAAGTGCCCACGACAATACCAAGAATCGCAATTGTCCAGTGCCAAGAGAATATCTCGACCAGGTATCCTAGATGGCATCCCATACTACCACCCAGGAATCCCTAAGGTTCACAAATTGAAAGGTGTCATCGAAATGATAAGATCTTAGCACAGTACTGTGTGGAACAGTTTTCAGTTGCCCACCGTCCCTGACGGTCATCCAGGTTGCCACTCGTAAGTGGGATGCTAGCCGTGCCTGAAAACGCACACCCTTGGCCAGTGCCAACGTGTGGGGATGATCAGTCCCATTGTCTACCCACCGTCCCAAACGGTCTTCCGGATATCCACTCGTAAGTGGGGTGCCACTTAGGCCAGGCAAACTCACAGTACTTAAACAAGCTCTCGATTCACAAAGTAACTAGCATAGAAGTTACAAACTCCTTTTCGCTCAAAAGTTGGCCTACTCTTCAACTTTATTTCCTTTAGAAGGAAACAATGCTCGTTTGACGAGTCCACTCCGCACAAGTCCCTAGAGTTTTGTCGGAACTTGCTCTGATACCAACTGTGACGGGCCGAAAAATTACACCTGGAAGGTTTGGGAACGAAGGCCATAACTCCCCCGGTGCGTCATACTAATGCTACTTACCAGGCCTTATAGCTAGGAAAATGCACATCCATTTTCCTTCGCAAGCATGCTCGTGGAGCATGTTCCAGCTAACTTAGCTTCCACACCGTTCCAACTTATCGTTGTTCCGCGAAGGGTCTATTAAGAAAATGAAAACTTTCCTAAAACGACAAAAACTACCTTTTGAGGCTCTAAATGATGAAATTTGGCTAAATTCGGGTGGCCATGTGGATCTATAGATCAACATGTCTTGATCTTTGGGCCGTTTCCCATCAAAATGAACTTCTCTTGAGCTAAATTACGACACTCGGGTTTTTAGCCTATGTCGAACGCCTTGATAGGAAGTATGAGCATCCGATGAATGGAATGCAACTTGCCTCATCAAGTTTGGCCACAATCATCTCTTGCGTCGATCTACCGAGCCATATGATATGAGAGGCTTGAATTTCGCAATCATCTCACAATTTGATGATATGAGCGACAAAGTGCTGGACCGGCAGTGCTGCAACTCATTGCGGCTGCCTACGTACCCTTCCCTACTCTAAAGGGATCAAGCACAGACCGTAGTTCATCCTCGAAGGGACGGAAACCTAAACCAACTCGATTGCAAGGCCGTGGCCTAACAATAATGGTAATGGCCTGGTCCGTATAGGCCATTCCGTCAAGATGCACAATGATTATGCATCATCGGGTCCGCGATATGGCATAGTGATGTCTAAGAATCAAATACCCTCTTCGAAACACTACGCAACTATAAATGAGCCTTAGGCATCCTTTATACTCTTCCGGCTAAGCTATGAAGCTTATTTGGTACATAGTCCGCATATGCACCTTCAACCAACTACCCCTCCCTATATATGTCTTAATGGAATTTCTACAAGTATGGAAAGGGGACCAAATTGACATTTCTGCTTCATTGTTCATCTGCAATGATTGTGTTCGTCCGTAATGATTGCGTTACTTCGCAATGATTGTGTTCATCCACAATGATTGTGTATTGCGCAACACTCGTTCGGCCAGCCCTCTCTGGCCTGATGCACAATGATTGTGCGACATTAGCTCTAGGCCAATAACCTCTATAATACGCAATGATTACGCTGCAATCTCGAGGCCACCTACCCAACTGGCCTAATGTATTATGATGATGCAACATTAGACTTTTTCCAATATGCCTACGCAATGTGCCTTCCTTGGCACCAAATATGGCCCCGGGCCAAATGCATCTCACTATGTAAAAGAAGCTTTGGGTGAAGCTTCATCACAAGAAAATGGCGCATCTTTTAGCATGTGCCATGCTAAAAACACGAGATGTTACATTATCACACCCTTCAAAGAATTTCGTCCTCGAAATTCAAAATCAAAGATATTGTGGACAATCTCTTCGGTTTGGATTTCCTGAGCAAAAGTCTCATACCAGATGCTCAAAAATCACGGGTTTCTTCAAGTTATCGTGAACAACAATTTAGACCTTCTGAGCAACCGTCCCATACCGCGTGCCCAGGAATCCAAAAGTTCCCACGACAATACCAAGAATCGCAATTGGCCAGTTCCAAGAGGATATCTCGACTAGGTATCCTAGATGGCATCCCATACTACCACCCAGGAATCCCTAAGGTTCACAAATTGAAAGGTGTCATCGAAATGATAAGATCTTAGCACAGTACTGTGTGGAACAGTTTTCAGTTGCCCACCGTCCCTGACGGTCATCCAGGTTGCCACTCGTAAGTGGGATGCTAGCCGTGCCTGAAAACGCACACCCTTGGCCAGTGCCAACGTGTGGGGATGATCAGTCCCATTGTCTACCCACCGTCCCAAACGGTCTTCCGGATATCCACTCGTAAGTGGGGTGCCACTTAGGCCAGGCAAACTCACAGTATTTAAACAAGCTCAACTCGATTCACAAAGTAACTGGCATGGCCTACTCTTCAACTTTATTTCCTTTAGAAGGAAACAATGCTCGTTTGACGAGTCCACTCCGCACAAGTCCCTAGAGTTTTGTCGGAACTTGCTCTGATACCAACTATGACGGTCCGAAAAATTACACCTGGCACGTTTGGGAACGAAGGCCATAACTCCCCCGGTGCGCCATACTGATGCTACTTACCAGGCCTTATAGCTAGGAAAATGCACATCCATTTTCCCTCGCAAGCATGCTCGTGGAGCATGTTCCAGCTAACTTAGCTTCCACACCGTTCCAACTTACCGTTGTTCCGCGAAGGGTCTATTAAGAAAACGAAAACTTTCCTAAAACGACAAGAACGACCTTTTGAGGCTCTAAATGATGAAACTTGGCTAAATTCGGGTGGCCATGTGGATCTATAGATCAACATGTCTTGATATTTGGGCCGTTTCCCATCAAAATGAACTCCTCTTGAGCTAAATTACGACACTCGGGTTTTTAGCCTATGTCGAACGCCTTGATAGGAAGTATGAGCATCCGATGAATGGAATGCAACTTGCCTCATCAAGTTTGGCCACAATCATCTCTTGCGTCGAGCTACCGAGCCAGATGATATGAGAGGCCAGAATGTCGCAATCATCTCACAATTTCATGATATGAGCGACAAAGTGCTGGACCAGCAATGCTGCAATTCATTGCGGCTGCCTACGTACCCTTCCCTACTCTAAAGGGATCAAGCACAGACCGTAGTTCATCCTCGAAGGGACGGAAACCTAAACCAACTAGATTGCAAGACCGTGGCCTAACAATAATGGTAATGGCCTGGTCCGTATAGGCCATTCCGTCAAGATGCACAATGATTATGCATCATCAGGTCCGCGATATGGCACAGTGATGTCTAAGCATCAAATACCCTCTTCGAAACGCTACGCAACTATAAATGAGCCTTAGGCATCCTTTATACTCTTTCGGCTAAGCTATGAAGCTTATTTGGTACATAGTCCGCATATGCACCATCAACCAACTACCCCTCCCTATATATGTCTTAATGGAAATTTGTACAAGTACGGAAAGGGGACCAAATTGACATGCATCCTTCACTGTTCATCCGCAATGATTTCGTTACTTCGCAATGATTGTGTTCATGCGCAATGATTGCGTTACTTCGCAATGATTGTGTTCATCCGCAATGATTGCGTTACTTCGCAATGATTGTGTTCATCCACAATGATTGTGTATTGCGCAACACTCGTTCGTCCAGCCCTCTCTGGCCTGATGCACAATGATTGTGCGACATTAGCTCTAGGCCAGTAACCTCTATAATAAGCAATGATTACGCTGCAATCTCGAGGCCGCCTACCCAACTGGCCTAATGCATTATGATGATGTAACATTGGACTTTTGCCAATATGCCTACGCAATGTGCCTTCCTTGGCACCAAATATGGCCCCGGGCCAAATGCATCTTACTATGCAAAGGAATCTTTGGGTGAAGCTTCATCACAAGCAAATGGCGCATCTTTTAGTATGCGCCATGCTAAAAACACGGGATGTTACATTATCACACCCTTCAAAGAATTTCGTCCTCGAAATTCAAAATAAAAGCTATTGTGGACAATTTCTTCGGTTTGGATTTCCTGAGCAAAAGTCTCATACCAGATGCTCAAAAATCACGGGTTTCTTCAAGTTATCGTGAACAACAATTTAGACCTTCTGAGCAACCGTCCCATACCGCGTGCCCAGGAATCCAAAAGTGCCCACGACAATACCAAGAATCGCAATTGTCTAGTGCCAAGAGGATATCTCGACCAGGTATCCTAGATGGCATCCCATACTACCACCCAGAAATCCCTAAGGTTCACAAATTGAAAGGTGTCATCGAAATGATAAGAACTTAGCACAGTACTGTGTGGAACAGTTTTCAGTTTCCCACCGTCCCTGACGGTCATCCAGGTTGCCACTCGTAAGTGGGATGCTAGCCGGGCCTGAAAACGCACACCATTGGCCAGTGCCAACGTGTGGGGATGATCAGTCCCATTGTCTACCCACCGTCCCAGACGGTCTTCCGGATATCCACTCGTAAGTAGGGTGCTACTTAGGCCAGGCAAACTCACAGTACTTAAACAAGCTCAACTCGATTCACAAAGTAACTGGCAAAGCAGTTACAAACTCCTTTCCGCTCAAAAGTTGGCCTACTCTTCAACTTTATTTCCTTTAGAAGGAAACAATGCTCGTAAGACGAGTCCACTCCGCACAAGTCCCTAGAGTTTTGTCGGAACTTGCTCTGATACCAACTGTGACGGGCCGAAAAATTACACCTGGCACGCCTGGGCACGAAGGACATAACTCCCCCGGTGCGCCATACTGATGCTACTTACCAGGCCTTATAGCTAGGAAAATGCACATCCATTTTCCCTCGCAAGCATGCTCGTGGAGCATGTTCCAGCTAACTTAGCTTCCACACCGTTCGAACTTACCGTTGTTCCGCGAAGGGTTTATTAAGAAAACGAAAACTTTCCTAAAACGACAAAAACGACCTTTTGAGGCTCTAAATGATGAAATTTGGCTAAATTCGGGTGGCCATGTGGATCTATAGATCGACATGTCTTGATCTTTGGGCCGTTTCCCATCAAAATGAATTCCTCTTGAGCTAAATTACGACACTCGGGTTTTTAGCCTATGTCGAACGCCTTGATAGGAAGTATGAGCATCCGATGAATGGAATGCAACTTGCCTCATCAAGTTTTGCCAAAATCATCTCTTGCGTCGAGCTACCGAGCCAGATGATATGATAGGCCAGAATGTCGCAATCATCTCACAATTTCATGATATGAGCGACAAAGTGCTGGACCGGCAATGCTGCAATTCATTGCGGCTGCCTACGTACCCTTCCCTACTCTAAAGGGATCAAGCACAGACCGTAGTTCATCCTCGAAGGGACGGAAACCTAAACCAACTAGATTGCAAGGCCGTGGCCTAACAATAATGGTAATGGCCTGGTCCGTATAGGCCATTCCGTCAAGATACACAATGATTATGCATCATCGGGTCCGCGATATGGCACACTGATGTCTAAGCATCAAATACCCTCTTCGAAACGCTACGCAACTATAAATGAGCCTTAGGCATCCATTATACTCTTTCGGCTAAGCTATGAAGCTTATTTGGTACATAGTCTGCATATGCACCTTCAACCAACTACCCCTCCCTATATATGTCTTAAAGGAATTTCTACAAGTACGGAAAGGGGACCAAATTGACATGCATCCTTCACTGTTCATCCGAAATGATTTCGTTACTTCGCAATGATTGTGTTCATCCGTAATGATTGCGTTACTTCTAAATGATTGTGTTCATCCACAATGATTGTGTATTGCGCAACACTCGTTCGGCCAGCCCTCTCTGGCCTGATGCACAATGATTGTGCGACATTAGCTCTAGGCCAGTAACCTCTATAATACGCAATGATTGCGCTGCAATCTCGAGGCCGCCTACCCAACTGGCCTAATGCATTATGATGATGCAACATTGGACTTTTGCCAATATGCCTACGCAATGTGCCTTCCTTGGCACCAAATATGGCCCCGGGCCAAATGCATCTTACTATGCAAAGGAATCTTTGGGTGAAGCTTCATCACAAGAAAATGGCGCATCTTTTAGTATGCGCCATGCTAAAAACACGGGATGTTACATTATCACACCCTTCAAAGAATTTCGTCATCGAAATTCAAAATCAAAGCTATTGTGGACAATCTCTTCGGTTTGGATTTCCTGAGCAAAAGTCTCATACCAGATGCTCAAAAATCACGGGTTTCTTCAAGTTATTGTGAATAACAATTTATACCTTCTGAGCAACCGTCCCATACCGCGTGCCCAGGAATCCAAAAGTGCCCACGACAATACCAAGAATCGCAATTGTCCAGTGCCAAGAGAATATCTCGACCAGGTATCCTAGATGGCATCCCATACTACCACCCAGGAATCCCTAAGGTTCACAAATTGAAAGGTGTCATCGAAATGATAAGATCTTAGCACAGTACTGTGTGGAACAGTTTTCAGTTGCCCACCGTCCCTGACGGTCATCCAGGTTGCCACTCGTAAGTGGGATGCTAGCCGTGCCTGAAAACGCACACCCTTGGCCAGTGCCAACGTGTGGGGATGATCAGTCCCATTGTCTACCCACCGTCCCATACGGTCTTCCGGATATCCACTCGTAAGTGGGGTGCTACTTAGGCCAGGCAAACTCACAGTACTTAAACAAGCTCAACTCGATCCACAAAGTAACTGGCATAGCAGTTACAAACTCCTTTCCGCTCAAAAGTTTGCCTACTCTTCAACTTTATTTCCTTTAGAAGGAAACAATGCTCGTTTGACGAGTCCACTCCACACAAGTCCCTAGAGTTTTGTCGGAACTTGCTATGATACCAACTGTGACGGGCCGAAAAATTACACCTGGCACGCCTGGGCATGAAGGCCATAACTCCCCCGGTGCGCCGTATTGATGCTACGTACCAGGCCTTATAGCTAGGAAAATGCACATCCATTTTCCCTCGCAAGCATGCTCGTGGAGCATGTTCCAGCTAACTTAGCTTCCACACCGTTCGAACTTACCGTTGTTCCGCGAAGGGTTTATAAGAAAACGAAAACTTTCCTAAAACGACAAAAACGACCTTTTGAGGCTCTAAATGATGAAATTTGGCTAAATTCGGGTGGCCATGTGGATCTATAGATCAACATGTCTTGATCTTTGGGCCGTTTCCCATCAAAATGAACTCCTCTTGAGCTAAATTACGACACTCGGGTTTTTAGCCTATGTCGAACGCCTTGATAGGAAGTATGAGCATCCGATGAATGGAATGCAACTTGCCTCATCAAGTTTGGCCACAATCATCTCTTGTGTCGAGCTACCGAGCCAGATGATATGTGAGGCCAGAATGTCGCAATCATCTCACAATTTGATGATATGAGCGACAAAGTGCTGGACCGGTAATGCTGCAATTCATTGCGGCTGCCTATTTACCCTTCCCTACTCTAAAGGGATCAAGCACAGACCGTAGTTCATCCTCGAAGGGACATAAACCTAAACCAACTAGATTACAAGGCCGTGGCCTAACAATAATGGTAATGGCCTGGTCCGTATAGGCCATTCCGTCAAGATGCACAATGATTATGCATCATCGGGTCCGCGATATGGCACCGTGATGTCTAAGCATCAAATACCCTCTTCGAAATGCTACCCAACTATAAATGAGCCTTAGGCATCCATTATACTCTTTCGGCTAAGCTATGAAGCTTAGTTGGTACATAGTCCGCATATGCACCTTCAACCAACTAACCCCCCTATATATGTCTTAATGGAATTTCTACAAGTACGGAAAGGGGACCAAATTGACATGCATCCTTCACTGTTCATCCGCAATGATTTCGTTACTTCGCAATGATTGTGTTCATCCGCAATGATTGCGTTACTTCGCAATGATTGTGTTCATCCACAATGATTGTGTATTGCGCAACACTCGTTCGGCCAGCCCTCTCTGGCCTGATGCACAATGATTGTGCGACATTCTCTCTAGGCCAGTAACCTCTATAATAAGCAATGATTACGCTGCAATCTCGAGGCCGCCTACTCAACTGGCCTAATGCATTATGATGATGCAACATTGGAATTTTTCCAATATGCCTACGCAATGTGCCTTCCTTGGCACCAAATATGGCCCCGGGCCAAATGCATCTTACTATGCAAAGGAATCTTTGGGTGAAGCTTCATCACAAGCAAATGGCGCATCTTTTAGTATGTGCCATGCTAAAAACACGGGATGTTACATTATCACACCCTTCAAAGAATTTCGTCCTCGAAATTCAAAATCAAAGCTATTGTGGACAATCTCTTCGGTTTGGATTTCCTGAGCAAAAGTCTCATACCAGATGCTCAAAAATCACGGGTTTCTTCAATTTATCGTGAACATCAATTTAGACCTTCTGAGCAACCGTCCCATACCGCGTGCCCAGGAATCCAAAAGTGCCCACGACAATACCAAGAATCGCAATTGGACAGTGCCAAGAGGATATGTCGACTAGGTATCCTAGATGGCATCCCATACTACCACCCAGAAATCCCTAAGGTTTACAAATTGAAAGCTGTCATCGAAATGATAAGATCTTAGCACAGTACTGTGTGGAACAGTTTTCACTTGCCCACCGTACCTGACGGTCATCTAGGTTGCCACTCGTAAGTGGGATGCTAGCCGGGCCTGAAAACGCACACCCTTGGCCAGTACCAACGTGTGGGGATGATCAGTCCCATTGTCTACCCACCGTCCCATACGGTCTTCCGGATATCCACTCGTAAGTGGGGTGCCACTTAGGCCAGGCAAACTCACAGTACTTAAACAAGCTCAACTCGATTCACAAAGTAACTGGCATTAAAGTTACAAACTCCTTTCCGCTCAAAAGTTGGCATACTCTTCAACTTTATTTCCTTTAGAAGGAAACAATGCTCGTTTGACGAGTCCACTCCGCACAAGTCCCCAGAGTTTTGTCGGAACTTTCTCTGATACCAACTGTGACGGGCCGAAAAATTACACCTGGCACGCCTGGGCACGAAGGCCATAACTCCCCCGGTGCGCCATACTGATGCTACTTACCAGGCCTTATAGCTAGGAAAATGCACATCCATTTTCCCTCGCAAGCATGCTCGTGGAGCATGTTCCAGCTAACTTAGCTTCCACACCGTTCCAACTTACCGTTGTTCCGCGAAGGGTTTATTAAGAAAACGAAAACTTTCCTAAAACGACAAAAACGACCTTTTGAGGCTCTAAATGATGAAATTTGGCTAAATTTGGGTGGCCATGTGGATCTATAGATCGACATGTCTTGATCTTTGGGTCGTTTCCCATCAAAATGAACTCCTCTTGAGCTAAATTACGACACTCGGGTTTTTAGCCTATGTCGAACGCCTTGATAGGAAGTATGAGCATCCGATGAATGGAATGCAACTTGCCTCATCAAGTTTGGCCACAATCATCTCTTGTGTCGAGCTACCGAGCCAGATGATATGAGAGGCCAGAATGTCGCAATCATCTCACAATTTGATGATATGAGCGACAAAGTGCTGGACCGGCAATGCTGCAATTCATTGCGGCTGCCTACGTACCCTTCCCGACTCTAAAGGGATCAAGCATAGACCGTAGTTCATCCTCGAAGGGATGAAAACCTAAAAAAACTCGATTGCAAGGCCGTGGCCTAATAATAATAGTAATGGCCTGGTCCGTATAGGCCATTCCGTCAAGATGCACAATGATTATGCATCATCGGGTCCGCGATATGGCACAGTGATGTCTAAGCATCAAATACCCTCTTCGAAACGCTACGCAACTATAAATGAGCCTTAGGCATCCATTATACTCTTTCGGCTAAGCTATGAAGCTTATTTGGTACATAGTCCGCATATGCACCTTCAACCAACTACCCCTCCCTATATATGTCTTAAAGGAATTTCTACAAGTACGGAAAGGGGACCAAATTGACATGCATCCTTCACTGTTCATCCGCAATGATTTCGTTACTTCGCAATGATTGTGTTCATCCGTAATGATTGCATTACTTCTAAATGATTGTGTTCATCCACAATGATTGTGTATTGCGCAACACTCGTTCGGCCAGCCCTCTCTGGCCTGATGCACAATGATTGTGCGACATTAGCTCTAGGCCAGTAACCTCTATAATACGCAATGATTGCGCTGCAATCTCGAGGCCGCCTACCCAACTGGCCTAATGCATTATGATGATGCAACATTGGACTTTTGCCAATATGCCTACGCAATGTGCCTTCCTTGGCACCAAATATGGCCCCGGGCCAAATGCATCTTACTATGCAAAGGAATCTTTGGGTGAAGCTTCATCACAAGAAAATGGCGCATCTTTTAGTATGCGCCATGCTAAAAACACGGGATGTTACATTATCACACCCTTCAAAGAATTTCGTCATCGAAATTCAAAATCAAAGCTATTGTGGACAATCTCGTCGGTTTGGATTTCCTAAGCAAAAGTCTCATACCAGATGCTCAAAAATCACGGGTTTCTTCAAGTTATCGTGAACAACAATTTAGACCTTCTGAGAAACCGTCCCATATCGCGTGCCCAGGAATCCAAAAGTGCCCACGACAATACCAAGAATCACAATTGGCCAGTGCCAAGAGGATATCTCGACCAGGTATCCTACATGCTATCCCATACTACCACCCAGGAATCCCTAAGGTTCACAAATTGAAAGGTGTCATCGAAATGATAAGATCTTAGCACAATACTGTGTGGAACAGTTTTCAGTTGCCCACCGTCCCTGACGGTCATCCAGGTTGCCACTCGTAAGTGGGATGCTAGCCGTGCCTGAAAACGCACACCCTTGGCCAGTGCCAACGTGTGGGGATGATCAGTCCCATTGTCTACCCACCGTCCCAAACGGTCTTCCGGATATCCACTCGTAAGTGGGGTGCCACTTAGGCCAGGCAAACTCACAGTACTTAAACAAGCTCTCGATTCACAAAGTAACTAGCATAGAAGTTACAAACTCCTTTTCGCTCAAAAGTTGGCCTACTCTTCAACTTTATTTCCTTTAGAAGGAAACAATGCTCGTTTGACGAGTCCACTCCGCACAAGTCCCTAGAGTTTTGTCGGAACTTGCTCTGATACCAACTGTGACGGGCCGAAAAATTACACCTGGAAGGTTTGGGAACGAAGGCCATAACTCCCCCGGTGCGTCATACTAATGCTACTTACCAGGCCTTATAGCTAGGAAAATGCACATCCATTTTCCTTCGCAAGCATGCTCGTGGAGCATGTTCCAGCTAACTTAGCTTCCACACCGTTCCAACTTATCGTTGTTCCGCGAAGGGTCTATTAAGAAAATGAAAACTTTCCTAAAACGACAAAAACTACCTTTTGAGGCTCTAAATGATGAAATTTGGCTAAATTCGGGTGGCCATGTGGATCTATAGATCAACATGTCTTGATCTTTGGGCCGTTTCCCATCAAAATGAACTTCTCTTGAGCTAAATTACGACACTCGGGTTTTTAGCCTATGTCGAACGCCTTGATAGGAAGTATGAGCATCCGATGAATGGAATGCAACTTGCCTCATCAAGTTTGGCCACAATCATCTCTTGCGTCGATCTACCGAGCCATATGATATGAGAGGCTTGAATTTCGCAATCATCTCACAATTTGATGATATGAGCGACAAAGTGCTGGACCGGCAGTGCTGCAACTCATTGCGGCTGCCTACGTACCCTTCCCTACTCTAAAGGGATCAAGCACAGACCGTAGTTCATCCTCGAAGGGACGGAAACCTAAACCAACTCGATTGCAAGGCCGTGGCCTAACAATAATGGTAATGGCCTGGTCCGTATAGGCCATTCCGTCAAGATGCACAATGATTATGCATCATCGGGTCCGCGATATGGCATAGTGATGTCTAAGAATCAAATACCCTCTTCGAAACACTACGCAACTATAAATGAGCCTTAGGCATCCTTTATACTCTTCCGGCTAAGCTATGAAGCTTATTTGGTACATAGTCCGCATATGCACCTTCAACCAACTACCCCTCCCTATATATGTCTTAATGGAATTTCTACAAGTATGGAAAGGGGACCAAATTGACATGCCTGCTTCACTGTTCATCCGCAATGATTCCGTTACTTCGCAATGATTGTGTTGATCCGCAATGATTGTGTTCATCCATAATGATTGTGTATTGCGCAACACTCGTTCGGTCAGCCCTCTCTGACCTGTTGCACAATGATTGTGCGACATTAGATCTAGGCCAATAACCTCTATAATACGCAATGATTACGCTGCAATCTCGAGGCCACCTACCCAACTGGCCTAATGCATTATGATGATGCAACATTGGACTTTTGCCAATATGCCTACGCAATGTGCCTTCCTTGGCACCAAATATGGCCCCGGGCCAAATGCATTTCACTATGCAAAGGAAGCTTTGGGTGAAGCTTCATCACAAGCAAATGGCGCATCTTTTAGCATGCGCCATGCTAAAAACACGCGATGTTACATTATCACACCCTTCAAAGAATTTCGTCCTCAAAATTGAAAATCAAAGCTATTGTGGACAACTTCTTCGGTTTGGATTTCCTGAGCAAAAGTCTCATACCAGATGCTCAAAAATCACGGGTTTCTTCAAGTTATCGTGAACAACAATTTAGAACTTCTGATCAACCGTCCCATACCGCGTGCCCAGGAATCCAAAAGTGCCCACGACAATACCAAGAGTCACAATTGGCCAGTGCCAAGAGGATATCTCGACCAGGTATCCTAGATGGCATCCCATACTACCACCCAGGAATCCCTAAGGTTCACAAATTGAAAGGTGTCATCGAAATGATAAGATCTTAGCACAGTACTGTGTGGAACAGTTTTCAGTTGCCCACCGTCCCTGACGGTCATCCAGGTTGCCACTCGTAAGTGGGATGCTAGCCGTGCCTGAAAACGCACACCCTTGGCCAGTGCCAACGTGTGGGGATGATCAGTCCCATTGTCTACCCACCGTCCCAAACGGTCTTCCGGATATCCACTCGTAAGTGGGGTGCCACTTAGGCCAGGCAAACTCACAGTA
>NC_039360.1:110593839-110616699 GCF_003573695.1 Papaver somniferum | reverse complement strand
GAAAACTTTCCTAAAACGACAAAAACTACCTTTTGAGGCTCTAAATGATGAAATTTGGCTAAATTCGGGTGGCCATGTGGATCTATAGATCAACATGTCTTGATCTTTGGGCCGTTTCCCATCAAAATGAACTTCTCTTGAGCTAAATTACGACACTCGGGTTTTTAGCCTATGTCGAACGCCTTGATAGGAAGTATGAGCATCCGATGAATGGAATGCAACTTGCCTCATCAAGTTTGGCCACAATCATCTCTTGTGTCGAGCTACCGATCCAGATGATATGAGAGGCCAGAATATCGCAATCATCTCACAATTTGATGATATGAGCGACAAAGTGCTAGACCGGCAATGCTGCAATTCATTGCGGCTGCCTACGTACCCTTCCCTACTCTAAAGGGATCAAGCACAGACCGTAGTTCATCCTCGAAGGGACGGAAACCTAAACCAACTAGATTGCAAGGCCGTGGCCTAACAATAATGGTAATGGCCTGGTCCGTATAGGCCATTCCGTCAAGATACACAATGATTATGCATCATCGGGTCCGCGATATGGCACACTGATGTCTAAGCATCAAATACCCTCTTCGAAACGCTACGCAACTATAAATGAGCCTTAGGCATCCATTATACTCTTTCGGCTAAGCTATGAAGCTTATTTGGTACATAGTCTGCATATGCACCTTCAACCAACTACCCCTCCCTATATATGTCTTAAAGGAATTTCTACAAGTACGGAAAGGGGACCAAATTGACATGCATCCTTCACTGTTCATCCGAAATGATTTCGTTACTTCGCAATGATTGTGTTCATCCGTAATGATTGCGTTACTTCTAAATGATTGTGTTCATCCACAATGATTGTGTATTGCGCAACACTCGTTCGGCCAGCCCTCTCTGGCCTGATGCACAATGATTGTGCGACATTAGCTCTAGGCCAGTAACCTCTATAATACTCAATGATTGCGCTGCAATCTCGAGGCCGCCTACCCAACTGGCCTAATGCATTATGATGATGCAACATTGGACTTTTGCCAATATGCCTACGCAATGTGCCTTCCTTGGCACTAAATATGGCCCCGGGCCAAATGCATCTTACTATGCAAAGGAATCTTTGGGTGAAGCTTCATCACAAGAAAATGGCGCATCTTTTAGTATGCGCCATGCTAAAAACACGGGATGTTACATTATCACACCCTTCAAAGAATTTCGTCATCGAAATTCAAAATCAAAGCTATTGTGGACAATCTCTTCGGTTTGGATTTCCTGAGCAAAAGTATCATACCAGATGATCAAAAATCACGGGTTTCTTCAAGTTATCGTGAACAACAATTTAGACCTTCTGAGCAACCGTCCCATACCGCGTGCCCAGGAATCCAAAAGTGCCCACGACAATACCAAGAATCACAATTGGTCAGTGCCAAGAGGATATCTCGACCAGGTATCCTACATGGCATCCCATACTACCACCCAGGAATCCCTAAGGTTCACAAATTGAAAGGTGTCATCGAAATGATAAGATCTTAGCACAGTACTGTGTGGAACAGTTTTCAGTTTCCCACCGTCCCTGACGGTCATCCAGGTTGCCACTCGTAAGTGGGATGCTAGCCGTGCCTGAAAACGCACACCCTTGGCCAGTGCCAACGTGTGGGGATGATCAGTCCCATTGTCTACCCACCGTCCCAAACGGTCTTCCGGATATCCACTCGTAAGTGGGGTGCCACTTAGGCCAGGCAAACTCACAGTACTTAAACAAGCTCAACTCGATTCACAAAGTAACTGGCATAGAAGTTACAAACTCCTTTCCGCTCAAAAGTTGGCCTACTCTTCAACTTCATTTCCTTTAGAAGGAAACAATGCTCGTTTGACGAGTCCATTCCGCACAAGTCCCTAGAGTTTTGTCGGAACTTGCTCTGATACCAACTGTGACGGGCCGAAAAATTACACCTGGCACGTTTGGGAACGAAGGCCATAACTCCCCCGGTGCGCCATACTGATGCTACTTACCAGGCCTTATAGCTAGGAAAATGCACATCCATTTTCCCTCGAAAGCATGCTCGTGGAGCATGTTCCAGCTAACTTAGCTTCCACACCGTTCCAACTTACCGTTGTTCCGCGAAGGGTCTATTAAGAAAACGAAAACTTTCCTAAAACGACAAAAACTACCTTTTGAGGCTCTAAATGATGAAATTTGGCTAAATTCGGGTGGCCATGTGGATCTATAGATCAACATGTCTTGATCTTTGGGCCGTTTCCCATCAAAATGAACTCCTTTTAAACTAAATTACGACACTCGGGTTTTTAGCCTATGTCGAACGCCTTGATAGGAAGTATGAGCATCCGATGAATGGAATGCAACTAGCCTTATCAAGTTTGGCCACAATCATCTCTTGCGTCGACCTACCGAGCCAGATAATATGAGAGGCCAGAATGTCCCAATCATCTAACAATTTGATGATATGAGCGACAAAGTGCTGGACCGGCAATGCTGCAACTCATTGCGGCTTCCTACGTACCCTTCCCTACTCTAAAGGGATCAAGCACAGACCGTAGTTCATCCTCGAAGGGACGGAAACCTAAAACAACTAGATTGCAAGGCCGTAGCCTAACAATAATGGTAATGGCCTGGTCCGTATAGGCCATTCCGTCAAGATGCACAATGATTATGCATCATCGGGTCCGCGATATGGCACAGTGATGTCTAAGCATCAAATACCCTCTTCGAAACGCTACGCAACTATAAATGAGCCTTAGGCATCCTTTATACTCTTTCGGCTAAGCTATGAAGATTATTTGGTACATAGTCCGCATGTGCACCTTCAACCAACTACCCCTCCATATATATGTCTTAATGGAATTTCTACAAGTATGGAAAGGGGACCAAATTGACATGCCTGCTTCACTGTTCATCTGCAATGATTGCGTTACTTCGCAATGATTGTGTTTATCCGCAATGATTGCGTTACTTCACAATGATTGTGTTCATCCACAATGATTGTGTATTGCGCAACACTTGTTCGGCCAGCCCTCTCTGGCCTGATGCACAATGATTGTGCGACATTAGCTCTAGGCCAGTAACCTCTATAATACGCAATGATTACGCTGCAATCTCGAGGCCTCCTACCCAACTTTCCTAATGCATTATGATGATGCAACATTGGACTTTTGCCAATATGCCTACGCAATGTGCCTTCCTTGGCACCAAATATGGCCCCGGGCCAAATGCATCTTACTATGCAAAGGAATCTTTGGGTGAAGCTTCATCACAAGAAAATGGCGCATATTTTAGTATGCGCCATGCTAAAAACACGGGATGTTACATTATCACACCCTTCAAAGAATTTCGTCATCGAAATTCAAAATCAAAGCTATTGTGGACAATCTCTTCGGTTTGGATTTCCTGAGCAAAAGTCTCATACCAGATGCTCAAAAATCACGGGTTTCTTCAAGTTATCGTGAACAACAATTTAGACCTTCTGAGCAACCGTCCCATACCGCGTGCCCAGGAATCCAAAAGTTCCCACGACAATACCAAGAATCGCAATTGGCCAGTTCCAAGAGGATATCTCGACTAGGTATCCTAGATGGCATCCCATACTACCACCCAGGAATCCCTAAGGTTCACAAATTGAAAGGTGTCATCGAAATGATAAGATCTTAGCACAGTACTGTGTGGAACAGTTTTCAGTTGCCCACCGTCCCTGACGGTCATCCAGGTTGCCACTCGTAAGTGGGATGCTAGCCGTGCCTGAAAACGCACACCCTTGGCCAGTGCCAACGTGTGGGGATGATCAGTCCCATTGTCTACCCACCGTCCCAAACGGTCTTCCGGATATCCACTCGTAAGTGGGGTGCCACTTAGGCCAGGCAAACTCACAGTATTTAAACAAGCTCAACTCGATTCACAAAGTAACTGGCATGGCCTACTCTTCAACTTTATTTCCTTTAGAAGGAAACAATGCTCGTTTGACGAGTCCACTCCGCACAAGTCCCTAGAGTTTTGTCGGAACTTGCTCTGATACCAACTATGACGGTCCGAAAAATTACACCTGGCACGTTTGGGAACGAAGGCCATAACTCCCCCGGTGCGCCATACTGATGCTACTTACCAGGCCTTATAGCTAGGAAAATGCACATCCATTTTCCCTCGCAAGCATGCTCGTGGAGCATGTTCCAGCTAACTTAGCTTCCACACCGTTCCAACTTACCGTTGTTCCGCGAAGGGTCTATTAAGAAAACGAAAACTTTCCTAAAACGACAAGAACGACCTTTTGAGGCTCTAAATGATGAAACTTGGCTAAATTCGGGTGGCCATGTGGATCTATAGATCAACATGTCTTGATATTTGGGCCATTTCCCATCAAAATGAACTCCTCTTGAGCTAAATTACGACACTCGGGTTTTTAGCCTATGTCGAACGCCTTGATAGGAAGTATGAGCATCCGATGAATGGAATGCAACTTGCCTCATCAAGTTTGGCCACAATCATCTCTTGCGTCGAGCTACCGATCCAGATGATATGAGGGGCCAGAATGTCACAATCATCTCACAATTTGATGATATAAGCGACAAATTGCTGGACCGGCAATGCTGCAACTCATTGCGGCTGCCTACGTACCCTTCCCTACTCTAAAGGGATCAAGCACAGACCGTAGTTCATCCTCGAAGGGACGGAAACCTAAACCAACTAGATTGCAAGGCCGTGGCCTAACAATAATGGTAATGGCCTGGTCCGTATAGGCCATTCTGTCAAGATGCACAATGATTATGCATCATCGGGTCTGCGATATGGCATAGTGATGTCTAAGCATCAAATACCCTCTTCGAAATGCTACGCAACTATAAATGAGCCTTAGGCATCCTTTATACTCTTTCGGCTAAGCTATGAAGCTTATTTGGTACATAGTCCGCATGTGCACCTTCAACCAACAACCCCTCCATATATATGTCTTAATGGAATTTCTACAAGTATGGAAAGGGGACCAAATTGACATGCCTGCTTCACTGTTCATCCGCAATGATTGCGTTACTTCGCAATGATTGTGTTTATCCGCAATGATTGCGTTACTTCACAATGATTGTGTTCATCCATAATTATTGTGTATTGCGCAACACTCGTTCGACCATCCCTCTCTGGCCTGATGCACAATGATTGTGCGACATTAGCTCTAGGTCAGTAACCTCTATAATACGCAATGATTACGCTGCAATCTCGAGGCCGCCTACCTAACTGTCCTAATGCATTATGATGATGCAACATTGGACTTTTGCCAATATGCCTACGCAATGTGCCTTCCTTGGCACCAAATATGGCCCCGGGCCAAATGCATCTTACTATGCAAAGGAATCTTTGGGTGAAGCTTCATCACAAGAAAATGGCGCATCTTTTAGTATGCGCCATGCTAAAAACACGGGATGTTACATTATCACACCCTTCAAAGAATTTCGTCCTTGAAATTCAAAATCAAAGCTATTGTGGACAATCTCTTCGGTTTGGATTTCCTGAGCAAAAGTCTCATACCAGATGCTTAAAAATCACGGGTTTCTTCAAGTTACCGTGAACAACAATTTAGACCTTCTGAGCAACCGTCCCATAGCGCGTGCCCAGGAATCCAAAAGTGCCCAGGACAATACCAAGAATCGCAATTGGCCAGTGCCAAGAGGATATCTCGACTAGGTATCCTAGATGGCATCCCATACTACCACCCAGGAATCCCTAAGGTTCACAAATTGAAAGGTGTCATCGAAATGATAAGATCTTAGCACAGTACTGTGTGGAACAGTTTTCAGTTGCCCACCGTCCCTGACGGTCATCCAGGTTGCCACTCGTAAGTGGGATGCTAGCCGTGCCTGAAAACGCACACCCTTGGCCAGTGCCAACGTGTGGGGATGATCAGTCCCATTGTCTACCCACCGTCCCAAACGGTCTTCCGGATATCCACTCGTAAGTGGGGTGCCACTTAGGCCAGGCAAACTCACAGTATTTAAACAAGCTCAACTCGATTCACAAAGTAACTGGCATAGAAGTTACAAACTCCTTTCCGCTCAAAAGTTGGCCTACTCTTCAACTTTATTTCCTTTAGAAGGAAACAATGCTCGTTTGACGAGTCCACTCCGCACAAGTCCCTAGAGTTTTGTCGGAACTTGCTCTGATACCAACTATGACGGGCCGAAAAATTACACCTGGCACGTTTGGGAACGAAGGCCATAACTCCCCCGGTGCGCCATACTGATGCTACTTACCAGGCCTTATAGCTAGGAAAATGCACATCCATTTTCCCTCGCAAGCATGCTCGTGGAGCATGTTCCAGCTAACTTAGCTTCCACACCGTTCCAACTTACCGTTGTTCCGCGAAGGGTCTATTAAGAAAACGAAAACTTTCCTAAAACGACAAGAACGACCTTTTGAGGCTCTAAATGATGAAACTTGGCTAAATTCGGGTGGCCATGTGGATCTATAGATCAACATGTCTTGATATTTGGGCCGTTTCCCATCAAAATGAACTCCTCTTGAGCTAAATTACGACACTCGGGTTTTTAGCCTATGTCGAACGCCTTGATAGGAAGTATGAGCATCCGATGAATGGAATGCAACTTGCCTCATCAAGTTTGGCCACAATAATCTCTTGCGTCGAGCTACCGATCCAGATGATATGAGGGGCCAGAATGTCACAATCATCTCACAATTTGATGATATAAGCGACAAATTGCTGGACCGGCAATGCTGCAACTCATTGCGGCTGCCTACGTACCCTTCCCTACTCTAAAGGGATCAAGCACAGACCGTAGTTCATCCTCGAAGGGACGGAAACCTAAACCAACTAGATTGCAAGGCCGTGGCCTAACAATAATGGTAATGGCCTGGTCCGTATAGGCCATTCTGTCAAGATGCACAATGATTATGCATCATCGGGTCTGCGATATGGCATAGTGATGTCTAAGCATCAAATACCCTCTTCGAAACGCTACGCAACTATAAATGAGCCTTAGGCATCCTTTATACTCTTTCGGCTAAGCTATGAAGCTTATTTGGTACATAGTCCGCATGTGCACCTTCAACCAACAACCCCTCCATATATATGTCTTAATGGAATTTCTACAAGTATGGAAAGGGGACCAAATTGACATGCCTGCTTCACTGTTCATCCGCAATGATTGCGTTACTTCGCAATGATTGTGTTTATCCGCAATGATTGCGTTACTTCACAATGATTGTGTTCATCCATAATTATTGTGTATTGCGCAACACTCGTTCGACCATCCCTCTCTGGCCTGATGCACAATGATTGTGCGACATTAGCTCTAGGTCAGTAACCTCTATAATACGCAATGATTACGCTGCAATCTCGAGGCCGCCTACCTAACTGTCCTAATGCATTATGATGATGCAACATTGGACTTTTGCCAATATGCCTACGCAATGTGCCTTCCTTGGCACCAAATATGGCCCCGGGCCAAATGCATCTTACTATGCAAAGGAATCTTTGGGTGAAGCTTCATCACAAGAAAATGGCGCATCTTTTAGTATGCGCCATGCTAAAAACACGGGATGTTACATTATCACACCCTTCAAAGAATTTCGTCCTTGAAATTCAAAATCAAAGCTATTGTGGACAATCTCTTCGGTTTGGATTTCCTGAGCAAAAGTCTCATACCAGATGCTTAAAAATCACGGGTTTCTTCAAGTTACCGTGAACAACAATTTAGACCTTCTGAGCAACCGTCCCATAGCGCGTGCCCAGGAATCCAAAAGTGCCCAGGACAATACCAAGAATCGCAATTGGCCAGTGCCAAGAGGATATCTCGACCAGGTATCCTAGATGGCATCCCATACTACCACCCAGGAATCCCTAAGGTTCAAAAATTGAAAGGTGTCATCGAAATGATAAGATCTTAGCACAGTACTGTGTGGAACAGTTTTCAGTTGCCCACCGTCCCTGACGGTCATCCAGGTTTCCACTCGTAAGTGGGATGCTAGCCGGGCCTGAAAACGCACACCCTTGGCCAGTGCCAACGTGTGGGGATGATCAGTCCCATTGTCTACCCACCGTCCCAGACGGTCTTCCGGATATCCACTTGTATGTGGGGTGCCACTTAGGCCAGGAAAACTCACAGTACTTAAACACGCTCAACTCGATTCACAAAGTAACTGGCATAGCAGTTACAAACTCCTTTCCGCTCAAAAGTTGGCATACTCTTCAACTTTATTTCCTTTAGAAGGAAACAATGCTCGTTTGACGAGTCCACTCCGCACAAGTACCTAGAGTTTTGTCGGAACTTGCTCTGATACCAACTGTGACGGGCCGAAAAATTACACCTGGCACGCCTAGGCACGAAGGCCATAACTCCCCCGGTGCGCCATACTGATGCTACTTACCAGGCCTTATAGCTAGGAAAATGCACATCCATTTTCCCTCGCAAGCATGCTCGTGGAGCATGTTCCAGCTAACTTAGCTTCCACACCGTTCCAACTTACCGTTGTTCCGCGAAGGGTTTATTAAGAAAACGAAAACTTTCCTAAAACGACAAAAACGACCTTTTGAGGCTCTAAATGATGAAATTTGGCTAAATGCGTGTGGCCATGTGGATCTATAGATCAACATGTCTTGATCTTTGGGCCGTTTCCCATCAAAATGAACTCCTCTTGAGCTAAATTACGACACTCGGGTTTTTAGCCTATGTCGAACGCCTTGATAGGAAGTATGAGCATCCGATGAATGGAATGCAACTTGCCTCATCAAGTTTGGCCACAATCATCTCTTGCGTCGAGCTACCGATCCAGATGATATTAGAGGCCAGAATGTCGCAATCATCTCACAATTTGATGATATGAGCGACAAAGTGCTGGACCGGCAATGCTGTAATTCATTGCGGCTGCCTACGTACCCTTCCCTACTCTAAAGGGATCAAGCACAGACCGTAGTTCATCCTCGAAGGTACGGAAACCTAAACCAACTAGATTTCAAGGCCGTGGCCTAACAATAATGGTAATGGCCTGGTCCGTATAGGACATTCTGTCAAGATGCACATTGATTATGCATCATCGGGTCCGCCATATGGCATAGTGATGTCTAAGCATCAAATTCCCTCTTCGAAACGCTACGCAACTATAAATGATCCTTAGGCATCCATTATACTCTTTCGGCTAAGCTATGAAGCTTATTTGGTACATAGTCCGCATATGCACCTTCAACCAACTACCCCTCCCTATATATGTCTTAATGGAATTTCTACAAGCACGGAAAGGGGACCAAATTGACATGCATCCTTCACTGTTCATCCGCAATGATTTCGTTACTTCGCAATGATTGTGTTCATCCGCAATGATTGTGTTCATCCACAATGATTGTGTTCATCCACAATGATTGTATATTGCACAACACTCGTTCGGCCAGCCCTCTCTGGTCTGATTAACAATGATTGTGCGACATTAGCTCTAGGCCAATAACCTCTATAATACGCAATGATTACGCTGCAATCTCGAGGCCACCTACCCAACTGGCCTAATGCATTATGATGATGCAACATTGGACTTTTGCCAATATGCCTATGCAATGTGCCTTCCTTGGCACCAAATATGGCCCCGGGCCAAATGCATCTCACTATGCAAAGGAATCTTTGGGTGAAGCTTCATCACAAGAAAATGGCGCATCTTTTAGCATGCGCCATGCTAAAAACACGGGATGTTACATTATCACACCCTTCAAAGAATTTCGTCCTCGAAATTCAAATCAAAGCTATGGTGGAAAATCTCTTCGGTTTGGATTTCCTGAGCAAAAGTCTCATACCAGATGCTCAAAAATCACGGGTTTCTTCAAGTTATCGTGAACAACAATTTAGACCTTCTGATCAACCGTCCCATACCGCGTTCCCAGGAATCCAAAAGTCCCCACGACAATACCAAGAATCGCAATTGGCCAGTGCCAAGAGGATATCTCGACCAGGTATCCTAGATGGCATCCCATACTACCACCCAGGAATCCCTAAGGTTCAAAAATTGAAAGGTTTCATCGAAATGATAAGATCTTAGCACAGTACTGTGTGGAACAGTTTTCAGTTGCCCACCGTCCCTGACGGTCATCCAGGTTGCCACTCGTAAGTGGGATGCTAGCCGGGACTGAAAACGCACACCCTTGGCCAGTGCAACCGTGTGGGGATGACCAGTCCCATTTTCTACCCACCGTCCCAGACGGTATTCCAGATATCCACTCGTAAGTGGGGTTCCACTTAGGCCAGGCAAACTCACAGTACTTAAACAAGCTCAACTCGATTCACAAAGTAACTGGCAAAGAAGTTACAAACTCATTTCCGCTCCAAAGTTGGCATACTCTTCAACTTTATTTCCTTTAGAAGGAAACAATGACCCTTTGACGAGTCCACTCCGCACAAGTCCCTAGAGTTTTGTCGGAACTTTCTCTGATACCAACTGTAACGAGCCGAAAAATTACACCTGGCACGCCTGGGCACGAAGGCCATAACTCCCCCGGTGCGCCATACTGATGCTACTTACCAGGCCTTATAGCTAGGAAAATGCCCATCCATTTTCCCTCGCAAGCATGCTCGTGGAGCATGTTCCAGCTAACTTAGCTTCCACACGCTCCAACTTACCGTTGTTCCGCGAAGGGTTTATTAAGAAAACGAAAACTTTCCTAAAACGGAAAAAACGACCTTTTGAGGCTCTAAATGATGGAATTTGGCTAAACTCGGGTGGCCATGTGGATATATAGATCCACATGTCTTGATCTTTGGGCTGTTTCCCATCAAAATGAACTCCTCTTGAGCTAAATTACGACACTCGGGTTTTTAGCTTATGTCGAACGCCTTGATAGGAAGTATGAGCATCCGATGAATGGAATGAAAAAAAAACCTCATCAAGTTTGGCCACAATCATCTCTTTCGTCGAGCTACTGAGCCATATGATATGAGAGGCCAGAATGTCGCAATCATCTCACAATTTGATGATATGAACGACAAAGTGCTGGATCGGCAATGCTGCAACTCATTGAGGCTGCCTACGTACCCTTCCCTACTCTAAAGGGATCAAGCACAGACCGTAGTTCATCCTCGAATGGACGGAAACCTAAACCAACTCGATTGCATGGTCGTGGCCTAACAATAATCGTAATGTCCTGGTCCGTATAGGCCATTCCGTCAAGATGCACAATGATTATGCATCAACGGGCCGCGATATGGCATAGTGATGTCTAAGCATCAAATACCCTCTTCAAAACGCTACGCAACTATAAATGAGCCTTAGGCATCCTTTATACTCTTCCGGCTAAGCTATGAAGCTTATTTGGTACATAGTCCGGATATGCACCTCCAACCAACTACCCCTCCCTATATATGTCTTAATGGAATTTCTACAAGTTTGGAAAGGGGACCAAATTGACATGCCTGCTTCACTGTTCATCCGCAATGATTGCGTTACTTCGCAATGATTGTGTTCATCCGCAATTATTGCGTTACTTCGTAATGATTGTGTTCATCCATAATGATTGTGTATTGCGCAACACTCGTTCGGCCAGCCCTCTCTGGCCTGATGCACAATGATTGTGCGACATTAGCTCTAGGCAAATAACCTCTGTAATACGCAATAATTACGCTGCGATCTCGTTGCCACCTACCCAACTGGCCTAATGCATTATGATGATGCAACATTGGACTTTTGCCAATATGCCTACGCAATGTGCCTTCCTTGGCACCAAATATGGCCCCGGGCCAAATGCATCTCACTATGCAAATGAAGCTTTGGGTGAAGCTTCATCACAAGCAAATGGCGCATCTTTTAGCATGCGCCATGCTAAAAACACGGGATGTTACATTATCACACCCTTCAAAGAATTTCGTCCTCGAAATTTAAAATCAAAGCTATTATGGACAATCTCTTCGGTTTGGATTTCCTGAGCAAAAATCTCATACCAGATGCTCAAAAATCACGGGTTTCTTCAAGTTATCGTGAACAACAATTTAGACCTTCTGAGCAACCGTCCCATACCGCGTGCCCAGGAATCCAAAAGTGCCCACGACAATACCAAGAATCGCAATTGTCCAGTTCCAAGAGGATATCTCGACCAGGTATCCTAGATGGCATCCCATACTACCACCAAGGAATCCCTAAGGTTCACAAACTGAAAGGTGTCATCGAGATGATAAGATCTTAGCACAGTACTGTGTGGAACAGTTTTCAGTTGCCCACCGTCCCTGACGGTCATCCAGGTTGCCACTCGTAAGTGGGATGCTAGCCGGGTCTGAAAACGCACACCCTTGGCCAGTGCCAACGTGTGGGTATGATCAGTCCCATTGTCTGCCCACCGTCCCAGACGGTATTCCCGATATCCACTCGTAAGTGGGGTGCCACTTAGGCCAGGCAAACTCACAGAACTTAAACAAGCTCGACTCGATTCACAAAGTAACTGGCATAGAAGTTACAAACTCCTTTCCGCGCAAAAGTTGGCCTACTCTCCAACTTTATTTCCTTTAGAAAGAAACAATGCTCGTTTGACGAGACCACTCCGCAAAAGTCCCTAGAGTTTTTTCGGAACTTGCTCTGATACCAACTGTGACGGGACGAAAAATTACGCCTGGAACGCCTGGGCACGAAGGCCATAACTCCCCCGGTGCGCCATACTGATGCTACTTACCAGGCCTTATAGCTAGGAAAATGCACATCCATTTTCCCTTGCAAGCATGCTCGTGGAACATGTTCCAGCTAACTTAGCTTCCACACCGTTCCAGCTAACTTAGCTTCCACACCGTTCCAACTTACCGTTGTTCCGCAAAGGGTTTATTAAGAAAACTTTCCTAAAACGGCAAAAACGACCTTTTGAGGCCCTAAATGATGAAATTTCGCTAAATTACGACACTCGGGTTTTTAGCCTATGTCGAAAGCCTTGATAGGAAGTATGAGCATCCTATGAATGGAATGCAACTTGCCTCATCAAGTTTGGCCACAATCATCTCTTGCGTCGAGCTACCGAGCCGGATGATATGAGAGTCCAGAATGTCGCAATCATCTCACAATTTGATGATATGAGCGACAAAGTGCTGGACCGGAAATGCTGCAACTCATTGCAGCTGCCTACATACCCTTCCCTACTCTAAAGGGATCAAGCATAGACCGTAGTTCATCCTCGAAGGGACGGAAACCTAAACCAACTCGATTGCAAGGCCGTGGCCTAACAATAATGGTAATGGCTTGGTCCGTATAGGCCATTCCGTCAAGATGCACAATGATTATGCATCATCGGGTCCGCGATATGGCATAGTGATGTCTAAGCATCAAATACCCTCTTCGAAACACTACGCAACTATAAATGAGCCTTAGGAATCCTTTATACTCTTCCGGCTAAGCTATGAAGCTTATTTGGTACATAGTCCGCATATGCACCTTCAACCAACTACCCCTCCCTATATATGTCTTAATGGAATTTCTACAAGTATGGAAAGGGGACCAAATTGACATGCCTGCTTCACTGTTCATCCGCAATGATTGCGTTACTTCGCAATGATTGTGTTCATCCGCAATGATTGCGTTACTTCGTAATTATTGTGTTCATCCAAAATTATTGTGTATTGCGCAACACTCGTTCGGCCAGCCCTCTCTGGCCTGATGCACAATGATTGTGCGACATTAGCTCTAGGCAAATAACCTCTATAATACGCAATGATTACGCTGCAATCTCGAGGCCACCTACCCAACTGGCCTAATGCATTATGATGATGCAACATTGGACTTTTTCCAATATGCCTACGCAATGTGCCTTCCTTGGCACCAAATATGGCCCCGGGCCAAATGCATCTCACTATGCAAAGGAAGCTTTGGGTGAAGCTTCATCACAAGAAAATGGCGCATCTTTTAGCATGCGCCATGCTAAAAACACGGGATGTTACATTATCACACCCTTCAAAGAATTTCGTCCTCGAAATTCAAAATCAAAGATATTATGGACAATCTCTTCGGTTTGGATTTCCTGAGCAAAAGTCTCGTACCAGATGCTCAAAAATCACGGGTTTCTTCAAGTTATCGTGAACAACAATTTAGACCTTCTGAGCAACCGCGCCATAGCGCGTGCCCAGGAAACCAAAAGTTCCCACGACAATACCAAAAATCGCAATTGGCCAGTGCCAAGAGGATATCTCGACCATGTATCCTATATGGAATCCCATACTACCACCCAGGAATCCCTAAGGTTGACAAATTGAAAGGTATCATCGAGATGATAAGATCTTAGCACAGTACTATGTGGAACAGTTTTCAGTTTCCCACCGTCCCTGACGGTCATCCAGGTTGCCACTCGTAAGTGGGATGCTAGCCGGGCCTGACAGCGCACACCCTTGACCAGTGCCAACGTGTGGGGATAATCAGTCCCATTGTCAACCCACCGTCCCAGACGGTCTTCCGGATATCCACTCGTAAGTGGGGTGCCACTTAGGCCAGGAAAACTCACAGTACTTAAACAAGCTCAACTCGATTCATAAAGTAACTCGCATAGCAGTTACAAACTCCTTTCCGCGCAAAAGTTGGCCTATTCTCCAACTTTATTTCCTTTAGAAGGAAACAATGCTCGTTTGACGAGTCCACTCCACACAAGTCCCTAGAGTTTTGTCGGAACTTGCTGTGAAACCAACTGTGACGGGCCGAAAAATTACGCCTGGCACGCCTGGGAACGAAGGCCATAACTCCCCCGGTGCGCCATACTGATGCTACTTACCAGGCCTTATAGCTAGTAAAATGCACATCCATTTTCCCTCGCAAACATGCTCGTGGAGCATGTTCCAGCTAACTTAGCTTCCACACCGTTCCAACTTACCGTTGTTCCGTGAAGGGTTTATTAAGAAAACGAAAACTTTCCTAAAACGGAAAAAACGACCTTTTGAGGCTCTAAATGATGAAATTTTGCTTAATTCGGGTGGCCATGTGGATCTATGGATCAACATGTCTTGATCTTTGGTCCGTTTCCCATCAAAATGAACTCCTCTTGAGCTAAATTACGACACTCAGGTTTTTACCCTATGTCGAACGCCTTGATAGGAAGTATGAGCATCCGATGAATGGAATGCAACTAGCCTCATCAAGTTTGGCCACAATCATCTCTTGCGTCGACCTACCGATCTAGATGATATGAGAGGCCAGAATGTCACAATCATCTAACAATTTGATGATATGAGCGACAAAGTGCTGGACCGGCAATGCTGCAACGCATTGCGGATGCCTACGTAACCTTCCCTACTCTAAAGGGATCAAGCACAGACCGTAGTTCATCCTCGAAGGGACGGAAACCTAAACCAACTCGATTGCAAGGCCGTGGCCTAATAATAATGGTAATGGCCTGGTCCGTATAGGCCATTCCATCAAGATGCACAATGATTATGCATCATCGGGTCCGCGATATGGCATAGTGATGTCTAAGCATTAAATACCCTCTTCGAAACGCTACGCAACAATAAATGAGCCTTAGGCATCCTTTATACTCTTCCGGCTAAGCTATGAAGCTTATTTGGTACATAGTCCGCATATGCACCTTCAACCAACTACCCCTCCCTATATATGTCTTAATGGAATTTCTACAAGTATGGAAAGGGGACCAAATTGACATGCCTGCTTCACTGTTCATCCGCAATGATTCCGTTACTTCGCAATGATTGTGTTGATCCGCAATGATTGTGTTCATCCATAATGATTGTGTATTGCGCAACACTCGTTCGGTCAGCCCTCTCTGACCTGTTGCACAATGATTGTGCGACATTAGATCTAGGCCAATAACCTCTATAATACGCAATGATTACGCTGCAATCTCGAGGCCACCTACCCAACTGGCCTAATGCATTATGATGATGCAACATTGGACTTTTGCCAATATGCCTACGCAATGTGCCTTCCTTGGCACCAAATATGGCCCCGGGCCAAATGCATTTCACTATGCAAAGGAAGCTTTGGGTGAAGCTTCATCACAAGCAAATGGCGCATCTTTTAGCATGCGCCATGCTAAAAACACGCGATGTTACATTATCACACCCTTCAAAGAATTTCGTCCTCAAAATTGAAAATCAAAGCTATTGTGGACAACTTCTTCGGTTTGGATTTCCTGAGCAAAAGTCTCATACCAGATGCTCAAAAATCACGGGTTTCTTCAAGTTATCGTGAACAACAATTTAGAACTTCTGATCAACCGTCCCATACCGCGTGCCCAGGAATCCAAAAGTGCCCACGACAATACCAAGAGTCACAATTGGCCAGTGCCAAGAGGATATCTCGACCAGGTATCCTAGATGGCATCCCATACTACCACCCAGGAATCCCTAAGGTTCACAAATTGAAAGGTGTCATCGAAATGATAAGATCTTAGCACAGTACTGTGTGGAACAGTTTTCAGTTGCCCACCGTCCCTGACGGTCATCCAGGTTGCCACTCGTAAGTGGGATGCTAGCCGGGCCTGAAAACGCACACCCTTGGCCAGTGCCAACATGTGGGGATGATCAGTCCCTATTTTCTACCCACCGTCCCAGACGGTCTTCCGGATATCCACTCGTAAGTGGGGTACCACTTAGGCCAGGAAAACTCACAGTACTTAAACAAGCTCAACTCGATTCATAAAGTAACTGGCATAGCAGTTACAAACTCCTTTCCGCGCAAAAGTTGGCCTATTCTCCAACATTATCTCCTTTAGAAGGAAACAATGCTCGTTTGACGAGACCACTCCGCACAAGTCCCTAGAGTTTTGTCGGAACTTACTCTGATACCAACTGTGACGGGCCGAAAAATTACGCCTGGCACGCCTGGGCACGAAGGCCATAACTCCCCCGGTGCGCCATACTGATGCTACTTACCAGGCCTTATAGATAGGAAAATGCACATACATTTTCCCTCGCAAGCATGCTCGTGGAGCATGTTCCAGCTAACTTAGCTTCCACACCGTCCCAACTTACCGTTGTTCCGCGAAGGGTTTATTAAGAAAACAAAAACTTTCCTAAAACGGCAAAAACGACCTTTTGAGGCTCTAAATGATGAAATTTCGCTTAATTCGGGTGGCCATGTGGTTCTATGGTCAACATGTCTTGATTTTTGGGTCGTTTCCCATAAAAATGAACTCCTTTTGAGCTAAATTACGACACTCGGGTTTTTAGCCTATGTCGAACGCCTTGATAGGAAGTATGAGCATCCGATGAATGGAATGCAACTAGCCTCATCAAGTTTGGCCACAATCATCTCTTGCGTCGACCTACCGAGCCAGATAATATGAGAGGCCAGAATGTCCCAATCATCTAACAATTTGATGATATGAGCGACAAAGTGCTGGACCGGCAATGCTGCAACTCATTGCGGCTTCCTACGTACCCTTCCCTACTCTAAAGGGATCAAGCACAGACCGTAGTTCATCCTCGAAGGGACGGAAACCTAAACCAACTCGATTGCAAGGCCGTGGCCTAATAATAATGGTAATGGCCTGGTCCGTATAGGCCATTCCGTCAAGATGCATAATGATTATGCATCATCGGGTCCGCGATATGGCATAGTGATGTCTAAGCATTATATACCCTCTTCGAAACGCTACGCAACTATAAATGAGCCTTAGGCATCCTTTATACTCTTCCGGCTAAGCTATGAAGCTTATTTGGTACATAGTCCGCATATGCACCTTCAACCAACTACCCCTCCCTATATATGTCTTAATGGAATTTCTACAAGTATGGAAAGGGGACCAAATTGACATGCCTGCTTCACTGTTCATCCGCAATGATTCCGTTACTTCGCAATGATTGTGTTCATCCGCAATGATTGTGTTCATCCACAATGATTGTGTATTGCGCAACACTCGTTCGGCCAGCCCTCTCTGGCCTGTTGCACAATGATTGTGCGACATTAGCTCTAGGCCAATAACCTCTATAATACGCAATGATTACGCTGTAATCTCGAGGCCACCTACCCAACTGGCCTAATGCATTTTTATGATGCAACATTGGACTTTTGCCAATATGCCTACGCAATGTGCCTTCCTTGGCACCAAATATGGCCCCGGGCCAAATGCATCTCACTATGCAAAGGAAGCTTTGGGTGAAGCTTCATCACAAGCAAATGGTGCATCTTTTAGCATGCACCATGCTAAAAACACGGGATGTTACATTATCACACCCTTCAAAGAATTTCGTCCTCGAAATTCAAAATCAAAGCTATTGTGGACAATCTCTTCGGTTTGGATTTCCTGAGAAAAAGTCTCATACCAGATGCTTAAAAATCACGGGTTTCTTCGAGTTATCGTGAACAACAATTTAGACCTTATGAGAAACCGCGCCATAGCGCGTGCCCAGGAATCCAAAAGTGCCCACGACAATACCAAAAATCGCAATTGGCCAGTGCCAAGAGGATATCTCGACCATGTATCCTAGATGGAATCCCATACTACCACCCAGGAATCCCTAAGGTTCACAAATTGAAAGGTATCATCGAGATGATAAGATCTTAGCACAGTACTATGTGGAACAGTTTTCAGTTTCCCACCGTCCCTGACGGTCATCCAGGTTGCCACTCGTAAGTGGGATGCTAGCCGGGCCTGACATCGCACACCCTTGACCAGTGCCAACGTGTGGGGATGATCAGTCTCATTGTCTACCCACCGTCCCAGACGGTCTTCCGGATATCCACTCTTAATTGGGGTGCCACTTAGGCCAGGAAAACTCACAGTACTTAAACAAGCTCAACTCGATTCATAAAGTAACTGGCATAGCAGTTACAAACTCCTTTCCGCGCAAAAGTTGGCCTATTCTCCAACTTTATTTCCTTTAGAAGGAAACAATGCTCCTTTGACGAGTCCACTCCACACAAGTCCCTAGAGTTTTGTCGGAACTTGCTCTGATACCATTTGTGACGGGCCGAAAAATTACGCCTGGCACGCCTGGGCACGAAGGCCATAACTCCGCCGGTGCGCCATACTGATGCTACTTACAAGGCCTTATAGCTAGGAAAATGCACATACATTTTCCCTCGCAAGCATGCTCGTGGAGCATGTTCCAGCTAACTTAGCTTCCACACCGTTCCAACTTACCGTTGTTCCGCGAAGGGTTTATTAAGAAAATAAAAACTTTCCTAAAACGGCAAAAACGACCTTTTGAGGCTCTAAATGATGAAATTTCGCTTAATTCGGGTGGCCATGTGGATCTATGGATCAACATGTCTTGATCTTTGGGTCGTTTCCCATCAAAATGAACTCCTCTTGAGCTAAATTACGATACTCGGGTTATTAGCCTATGTCGAATGCCTTGATAGGAAGTATGAGCGTCCGATGAATGAAATGCAACTAGCCTCATCAAGTTTGGCCACAATCATATCTTGCGTCGACCTACCGAGCCAGATGATATGAGAGGCCAGAATGTCACAATCATCTAACAATTTGATGATATGAGCGACAAATTGCTGGACCGGCAATGCTGCAACTAATTGCGGCTGCCTACGTACCCTTCCCTACTCTAAAGGGATCAAGCACAGACCGTAGTTCATCCTCGAAGGGACGAAAACCTAAACCAACTCGATTGCAAGGCCGTGGCCTAACAATAATGGTAATGGCCTGGTCCGTATAGGCCATTCCGTCAAGATGCACAATGATTATGCATCATCGGGTCCGCGATATGGCATAGTGATGTCTAAGCATCAAATACCCTCTTCGAAACACTACGAAACTATAAATGAGCCTTAGGAATCCTTTATACTCTTCCGGCTAAGCTATGAAGCTTATTTGGTACATAGTCCGCATATGCACCTTCAACCAACTACCCCTCCCTATATATGTCTTAATGGAATTTCTACAAGTATGGAAAGGGGACCAAATTGACATGCCTGCTTCAATGTTCATCCGCAATGATTTCTTTACTTGGCAATTATTGTGTTCATCCGCAATGATTGTGTTCATCCACAATGATTGTGTATTGCACAACACTCGTTCGGCCAGCCCTCTCTGGCCTGTTGCACAATGATTGTGCGACATTAGCTCTAGGCCAATAACCTCAATAATACGCAATGATTACGCTGAAATCTCGAGGCCACCTACCCAACTGGCCTAATGCATTATGATGATGCAACATTGGACTTTTGCCAATATGCCTACGCAATGTGCCTTCCTTGGCACCAAATATGGCCCCGGGCCAAATGCATCTCACTATGCAAAGGAAGCTTTGGGTGAAGCTTCATCACAAGCAAATGGCGCATCTTTTAGCATGCGCCATGCTAAAAACACGGGATGTTACATTATCACACCCTTCAAAGAATTTCGTCCTCGAAATTCAAAATCAAAGCTAGTGTGGACAACTTCTTCGGTTTGGATTTCCTGAGCAAAAGTCTCATACCAGATGCTCAAAAATCACGGGTTTCTTCAAGTTATCGTGAACAACAATTTAGACCTTCTGAGCAACCGTCCCATATCGCGTGCCCAGGAATCCAAAAGTGCCCACGACAATACCAAGAGTTGCAATCGGCCAGTGCCAAGAGGATATCTCGACCAGGTATCCTAGATGGCATCCCATACTACCACCCAGGAATCCCTCAGGTTCACAAATTGAAAGGTGTCATCGAAATGATAAGATCTTAGCACAGTACTGTGTGGAACAGTTTTCAGTTTCCCACCGTCCCTGACGGTCATCCAGGTTGCCACTCGTAAGTGGGATGCTAGCCGAGCCTGAAAACGCACACCCTTGGCCAGTGCCAACATGTGGGGATGATCAGTCCCTATTTTCTACCCACCATCCCAGACGGTCTTCCGGATATCCACTCGTATGTGGGGTGCCACTTAGGCCAGGAAAACTCACAGTACTTAAACAAGCTCAACTCGATTCACAAAGTAACTGGCATAGCAGTTAAAAACTCCTTTCCGCTCAAAAGTTGGCCTACTCTCCAACTTTATTTCCTTTAGAACAAAACAATGCTCGTTTGACGAGACCACTCCGCACAAATACCTAGAGTTTTTTCGGAACTTGCTCTGATACCAACTGTGACGGGAAGAAAAATTACGCCTGGCACGCCTGGGCACGAAGGCCATAACTCCCCCGGTGCGCCATACTGATGCTACTTACCAGGCCTTATAGCTAGGAAAATGCACATCCATTTTCCATCGAAAGCATGATAGTGGAGCATATTCTAGCTAACTTAGCTTCCATACCGTTCCAACTTACCGTTGTTCCGCGAAGGGTTTATTAAGAAAACGAAAACTTTCCTAAAACGGCAAAAACGACCTTTTGAGGCTCTAAATGATGAAATTTCGCTAAATTCGGGTGGCCATGTGGATCTATAGATCAACATGTCTTGATCTTTGGGCCTTTTCCCATCAGAATGAACTCCTCTTGATCTAAATTACGACTCTCAGGTTTTTATCCTATGTCGAACGCCTTGATAGGAAGTATGTGAATCCGATGAATGGAATGCAACTTGCCTCATCAAGTTTGGCCACAATCATCTCTTGCGTCGAGCTACCGAGCCAGATGATATCACAGGCCAGAATGTCACAATCAATTCACAATTTGATGATATGAGCGACAAATTGCTGGACCGGCAATGCTGTAACTCATTGCGGCTGCCTACGTACCCTTCCCTACTCTAAAGGGATCAAGCACAGACCGTAGTTCATCCTCGAAGGGACGGAAACCTAAACCAACTCGATTGCAAGGCCGTGGCCTAACAATAATGGTAATGGCCTGGTCCGTATAGGCCATTCCGTCAAGATGCACAATGATTATGCATCATCGGGTCCGCGATATGGCATAGTGATGTCTAACATCAAATACCCTCTTCGAAACACTACGCAACTATAAATGAGCCTTAGGAATCCTTTATACTCTTCCGGCTAAGCTATGAAGCTTATTTGGTACATAGTCCGCATATGGACCTTCAACCAACTACCCCTCCCTATATATGTCTTAATGGAATTTCTACAAGTATGGAAAGGGGACCAAATTGACATGCCTGCTTCACTGTTCATCTGCAATGATTGCGTTACTTCACAATGATTTTGTTCATCCGCAATGATTGCGTTACTTCGTAATTATTGTGTTCATCCACAATTATTGTGTATTGCGCAACACTCGTTCGGCCAGCCCTCTCTGGCCTGATGCACAATGATTGTGCGACATTAGCTCTAGGCAAATAACCTCTATAATACGCAATGATTACGCTGCAATCTCGAGGCCACCTACCCAACTAGCCTAATGCATTATGATGATGCAACATTGGACTTTTGCCAATATGCCTACGCAATGTGCCTTCCTTGGCACCAAATATGGCCCCGGGCCAAATGCATCTCACTATGCAAAGGAAGCTTTGTGTGAAGCTTCATCACAAGCAAATGGCGCATCTTTTAGCATGCGCCATGCTAAAAACACGGGATGTTACATTATCACACCCTTCAAAGAATTTCGTCCTCGAAATTCAAAATCAAAGCTATTGTGGACAATCTCTTCGGTTTGGATTTCCTGAGAAAAAGTCTCATACCAGATGCTTAAAAATCACGGGTTTCTTCGAGTTATCGTGAACAACAATTTAGACCTTATGAGAAACCGCGCCATAGCGCGTGCCCAGGAATCCAAAAGTGCCCACGACAATACCAAAAATCGCAATTGGCCAGTGCCAAGAGGATATCTCGACCATGTATCCTAGATGGAATCCCATACTACCACCCAGGAATCCCTAAGGTTCACAAATTGAAAGGTATCATCGAGATGATAAGATCTTAGCACAGTACTATGTGGAACAGTTTTCAGTTTCCCACCGTCCCTGACGGTCATCCAGGTTGCCACTCGTAAGTGGGATGCTAGCCGGGCCTGACATCGCACACCCTTGACCAGTGCCAACGTGTGGGGATGATCAGTCTCATTGTCTACCCA